>NC_056746.1:1106942607-1106982607 GCF_019279795.1 Protopterus annectens
ATGCCATTGGTTTGATGAGGTGTTAATGAGGTAGGTTAGGATGTTTTGTCATTGTGTTAAAAAGATTGTTTATCAATGTCTGGAAAGACCAGAGATTATACTGCTGTGTACCTTGGAGTATGATGCGGTTGTATTGTTTTGTCAGATATAGCATGGTGCTTAGCATGGTTTCTTAGATACCTAAAATGCATTAGGTTCGCATGAGGTGATTTAGATGTCTAGATAACCAAGGAACAGAGCTGGTTTTGACTTTTTTGGTTCTAAGAGTGGAACAGTCACTAAGGATGTTTGGAAAACATTTGTTGAATTGAGAGATGGCAGCATCTGAAAGAAAAAAATTGGGTCAGGAGATGGCAGCATCTAAAGATCCCATGATCCTTGTAATAAAACCAAGTAAAGATGTTCTACAAATATGATTCAAAATTAATACTAGTGTACAAAGTGAACATTATAGGATATCAAGAGAACAGTGGAGAGAAGAGGAAATCAAATGGCAGTTGAGTTTAAATGCAGAGTTAAATGCAGTTTAGGTTTAATGATTACACTTATAATGTATATATAGTCCCTAAAAATATACTAATCTTAAAATCATTTACAAATTTAAAACTTTTATACATTCATTTATTTAGTTTTTTTATTTTTTGGATAAGGACTAGTTCATTCAAGCATCTAAAAGAAGAAAGTTGGGTATATTCCAAATGCAGGTGAATAGGACTGAGATAGTGTAGAGGTAAAATTATCAATAGTGAATTTACAGAGATTTCTCACTTGATTGGGGTGTGAGGCTATCAAAATTTATAGTCAGCCAATTAATGTTTAAGTCACCCAGTGTATTTGTTTTCTGTGAAATGTTGGTAGCAACCCAGCATCGGATATCTTCAGTAATAATATTGTTATTTACAGGGATATATGCGCACCTATAATTGCTGAAGTCTTATGGTTAGATATCAGATATCTTCAGTAATAGTATTGTTATTTTCAGGGATATATGCACACCTATAATTGCTGAAGTCTTATGGTTACTGAGTTTGAGACGTGATGATCATTTCTGAATTATTGAATTGTTGGGTGGTAAAGGGGGAAATATAAAAGCTGAAAACTGTTTTTATAGATTATAACAATGCAACCAGCCATTTTATGTGTTCTGTTCAACTTCAGAATATTGAAGTTTGAGAATATTGAAGTTACAGGGTATGATTTGCTCATATTTTATTTTCTGTTGTAACCAGGGGTTGGTAGCTATAAGAATACTGAGAGTGTGATAATCTATCCATGAATGGCCCTCTGGGAGTTTATGGCACACAGACTTCTTAGACTGGTATGGCACATTTTTAGCACTGGCTGGTTTGCACATGGTGGTTGTTCTGTGGCATCTGAAGAGGTTTGTGTGTTAGAATCTAGTGATAGATGAATGAATCTACGGCTTAGATGGATGTCTGCACTTTGGTTTAGCGAAAGAGTGGTGTGGTGATTGATATACAGCCATTTCAATTTCATTTTGTATTTCACATATAGTTTAGTAGGAGAAGGTTGTTTATCAGGTATATGTTTTTTAAGAAATTGAATTTTGGTGATGGTGATGGCCCAATGTGATGTATGCAAAGAGGTGTGATTGCTAGCATTGGATGTTCTCACTATATTGTGTCCAAGGCTGTATATATGGAAATAGGAAAACAGCAGGGCAGGTAATATGAATTAAAGCTATTTTGTAAATAAGAAAGGACGTTAGTTTGGATAAAAAAGGTGGATAAATTGGAGGTGAATAGGTCATAGGAAAGGACAGAAGGCAGTGATGTTAACAGGTAATTGGATTAAATTTGAAGTAACGAGTTATAGATAAATATAGTTGGCAAGGGTGTTAACAGGTAAGAGTAAATTGGTATTGTATGCTTTGAATGTAGGTATAATATTTTTGGAGAACAAGCAGGGGATTTGAAAGAGAAGAATTTGTAACAGAACAGTTTAAGCAGGGTATTGAGAATTATGAAAGATTAGTAGTGAGGTACTGTAGATGAGAATGAATATAAAAGCTTGAAAAGACAAATTATGGCAATACATAGGAAGTAATATGTTTATCTTTATTGTGCTGTGAAAGTGAGATTATTTGGGAAAAGGTAATGGTTATAGGATGAGATATGGGAATTTTATTTTTAATCATCTTTATTAAATATGACATTAAAAATTAACACATGCAAACACAGCAGTATAAATGAAAGCAAGGCATAATAACATCTATTTTATTTTTTTCCTACAGTATACATTTTAACAATTTTCATTTACTCCATTACATAAACGTCTCAGCTACTGCCTATCATTTAAATTTCATTTCTCCTCCTGAACATTATTCTGCGCATATATATTGCCCAACAATTTCAATTTACTAATACATAATTTGCTCCTAATGTTTTCTAAAGATCCCACTTCTAGTTCTTTTATCTCCTTTACAATATTCAGTACGTCACTTACAGCTGGTTTAGATTATGATTTCCACTTTCTAACAATTGCTTTTCTTGCAGCCAGTAGCATTAAACTCATTAAGGTCTAACTATGACTATGCAATTCTGATACTATATCCCATCTCAGAAGCACTTTGTCCCCATTTCTGACAAAGTATTTTGCAAGGAATTTTTTAAGTCTCACAACTTGTTTCACTTGTATTCCAGCAATTTCTGTTCTTCGTTCCACTAAAAACACTCCAGATGTGGTCTTTCCTTTCACAATCCCCTGTTCCTTTTTGTTTGCTTATGTTCTGTCATTAATCACTTGTACAGAAGATAGTCTCTAACCTGCATTGAAACCTCTGCTTGGCTTCATCTCACTGTATTACCTTTACCTGTGTTGCTATTTACTCCAAAATCCTTGGTTCCTTTGCTAGATTTCTCCAGTGAACTCCATCCCCTCTTGTCTACTTTATTTGCCCTACTTGCAGTCATCCCTATTGGTAAAATCTCCTTTCTCCACTCCTGTGATGGTTTAGTTCTTAGAATATTTTCTTCTACTTCTACTTAATATAATATTCTGAATTGTTGTTTTTCTTCTTAAGAACCTACATTGAAAATCCTACTGTTTCTCCTTATTTCTTACACTCCCCCATTTCATCGTCATCATCTTCCCTTTCCACTTTGGTTTAAAATGTTATGTTTGTGTTACATATATGAGCCTTAATTGTATAGAGGCCAGATTCATTAAAGCCTACACTATGTGTATACAATCTGTATTCATAAACATCCTACCACATTTTTTGTGCTTTCTAGTCAGTCAGAAAGGTTACACTAGTGTACACATAATCTACACTTTGTGTTAAACTTTATGAATCCCCCTTGATATTTAAGGCTACAAGAAAATCAGTAGGAAAAGTAAAATTAGGAGGAGGAAGGTGTACATTATGCCTGCATTGTCTGTTCACTCAGAACAGTGTACATTTAGTGTACACTTAGTGTAGGCTTTAATGAATCCCAGGGAAGCTCTACAGTTTCTCTTCAGGTTGGATAATCCTTAACCACCTTGTTCTGTAGGCAGAATCATCATATTTCACTTAGCTCTTGCCCCGTCCTCTTCCTAAATAAATTCCTTCATCTCTTTAGTAGTTATGGACAACTTCTCATCTTGTTGATAAAAAATACACCTGGCTTGTATACAAACTAAGGGATTCAAAATATTTTAACTTTGTATCTATACATATCCAGAATCAAGAGCTTCCAGTTTCTCAATTTCTGTGCTATCTTTTGTTTAGTCTCTTCCCACATGGAAGTTGCCTTAATAGAATTCTTTTAATCCATACTTCTAAATGTTTCATCTTTTTATGCCTTCTTAAATATGGGTATTGTTGAACCAATTCATGTGCATATATATTTTACTACTATAGCTTTTGTTTTTCTTCAGTTATTTTATATTCTGAAAAACTTGAAACTGTCTCAAAATGTTCCACAACACTGAGATATCCTTTTCTAGATTTATCAAGTATAAAATAATATTATCTGTGAAGAAAGCTAACTTTTCTTGATTACTGTCATATCCTTGGAATCATGAGTCCCTTATTTTCTTTGCTAGCAGTTCTAAATATAAAGCAAATAGCAAAGGGGAAAAAGGACACTCCTGACTTGTTGCTCTGCTCAAACACAGCTTGTTGGGGAGGAACCTTCTCACCCTAATTCTTCCCTCCTAGCCTTCATAAACCCCCCAATTAACCTAATTATACTGTCAAGGAATGCAAATGCTACCATTACTCTACTCATGAAATCCTAGCTGACCATACCAAATGCATTCTCTGCATCAAGACCCAACAAAAGTAGTGGTGTTTTCTTACTCTTTTTTTGTCCCCCTCAGGATCATCATTGTCCTAGTAATGTTGCAAATGCTTGCCTCCCCTCCACAAAACCACATTATTCATTACCTATCAATTTTGGCAACACCTTTGTCATTTTCTTAGCTAGTATAGACATAAACACGTTATATTCATGGTTTAAAATTAAAACAGGTCTATATGAATCTGTGTCTAAAGGGTCTCTCTTTGTGACCTCTTTTTGAAATACAGCCACAATGGCTTTTCTCCAGAATATTGGTTCTTCCCTTTTTTAAAATACTGTTAAACATAACCTTCCAGATCTTTATCACTTTCTTCCCTCCCAACTTTCAAATTTCTGCAGAAATACAGTGTGTTCCTGGAGACTTCCCAGTTGATTGGTTATACATCACTGTTTTTATCTCATCTCTATCTATATTAGATATTAATCACTGAGCCTCATGTTCCTCTAACCTTGGCATAATTAAGTCTGCTATAAATATTTTAATTTGTGCCTTTTTCTTGTTTTCTGCATTCATGTGCTTTATATAGATTATCATAACATTTCTGAAATATCTCTAATATCTTTATAGAATCTTTGGTTATTTTTCCTTGTCACAGGCTCCTCATGTTTGACAACAACCCTTTCTGTTTTTTGTTTCTAAAGTCACTGTACTTAAAGCTTTTGTGGTCTTGAATTGTTATAAAAAATATTTGATTAACATCAACCTTTCTGCATTTGTGCGTGTAAGGTCAAGCTGCAATGTGCTTTGGATAGGAGATGGCAGTGTTGGTGATTATTGCAGTATAGTGGATAATAAGGGCTATGGATTATTAAATTACTAGTGAGAAATGTTGTGAAAGCTGTGTAAAGCTGGAGTTTAGATTTAAGTTTGTACAAGTTGTGGTTATGGCTATGTACTGAATTGTAGCATCTTATTACTTCACTCTATGTAGGTATGAGCTGCAGAATGTAATCTTGTTTGTTATATTACTCTAAGGAATATAAAGATAGGGGTTGTGTAGGTATGAATGTAATGATATAGGGTTGGCTCAGGAACTGCAGGTGGGAAGAGACTGAAGTAGGCCACAGCTGATACGTTAGATAAAGACAATAAATTTGCACATGTAGGAGGGCAGTATCCCTTGACAACCCAGGTAAGCTGAATCCAAGTATTAGGGAGTTAAAATCAGCATTTGCTTTCCCTTTCCAAAAAATGGGACAGAGAAACAGTATCTGTTTTGTTTTAAATGTGGTAGATGGAGATATGTGAAACTATGCTCACATGTAAAAAATGAATATAAGAAAAAAAGAGGACTGTTTAAAGGGGTATTAGAAGTGCCTTTAACACTGAAGGAAACCTATAATTAGGGCAATCACAGACTTTTCCCCTCTGAAAGTAGTAATAATGATCACAGCATGCAGGTTGTACACTAATACAGTCTACACTATTAGGCTGTAAAATCTTTAGAACAACTGAGTGTACGCTCACCACAAAAACCTTTAAATGCAATGTGCCTGTTTAAAAACTGACAGAAGAAGCTGCTTTTCCAGTGATAGTGTGCAGTGGGTCTCAGCTTTTGTCTTGACTGTGAGTAGAAATATTACATAGCACCCAGAAAGAAGAAACAAAACGTTTCTTTTTTTTGTTTGTTTTTTTTTCACGCTATGCATTTTCTTCTCTTATTGCCCTAGGAATAAAGGAGACAAACAGAGCGCTGTAAAAGTGCTCACAGTGAAAGGAAGATATCAGGCACATTTTCGTAGCTCTCCTATGTAATATTTCTGAAAGAAAATGTTAAAAAACAGGACTTCTAGACTTCTTAAACTCATCGAGTGACCTCTACTACAGTCTTGGAAGTCTACAATGGATTACTTTATTTTAATTTTTTGATTTTTCTGTCAAACTTCAAGCAGAAAGGGTTCTGATTTCTCCTCAGAATTAGTTATTCAAGGAACACTTCGCAGGACCAGGTGATGAAGGAACTACAAACTTTACTATCTACTATGCAGGATTTATCAATGAAGTTTGACAAAATGGACAATAAACTTGACTCATTTAAAGAAAAATGCACTAAACAAATGGATCAGTTCCAAGAATTAATAATGCAACATAAGGCTCAGATTGCTGTCATAGATGAGACATTAAATAACATAGAAGGCAAACTCACTGAACAAAAACATCAGCTTGATTTTCTTTCACAGCAAAATACTTTTTCATTAAACAAAGTGGATGACCTAGAAAACAGGTCAAGAAGAAATAACCTGTGCATTTAGGGGCTACTAGAAAAGACTGAAGGAGACAATATGGTAAACGTTCTCACATTCTGGCTTCCAAATGTTCTAAATTTACCCGAGTCTATCTTTTATGGAATTGAAAGAGCCCATAGGGTGCTAGCAGTGCCTAGATCTCCTAGTAAAGCAAATAAAAGTCCAAGATCAATAATAGTAAGATTCATTTCTTCTCAGGACAAAGAATTGGTGCTGAAAACTGTGGGGTCAAATTCTCCTGCTAAATTCAAGGACAATATAATAAGATTTGACAATGATGGCTCATCAGAGGTAATTTCTAAAAGAAAGGAATGTTTACCTTTAATAAAAGAATTGAAGAAGAGAGCATTCAAGGTTAATTTACTGTTGGTGCCAAAACGTTTTATACTTTGGATGTAGCTGTGTCTTTCTTAACATCTAACAAAACTTGAAATCAGGCAGAAGAAATGGACTGGTCTGTTTTTTTCCCTAAAATATCAAGCAAGATAGTAAATGACAAGAAATTCAAATTATTCAAAGGGAACCACACTTCAATTAAATGGCAAATCTATGAACTTTCCTAAAAAGACTACAGTTCTGGTAAAACATTTTATTCTTGTTTATTCATATAATAATAGTATATCATATTTAGTACTTCAAACAAGCATAAACTAAAAGAAAATACCTTCTGAATAACACAACACACTGTATGTTCTTTAGTGTAATGTACACATAGAGAATTCTTTACAACTTAATGAAAGAAGGTTAAATGAACATTTAAACTGTTTATTTGAACATACAGAATTAATATAGATTCCTTAAGAGGCTCTAATGAATGTGATAAGGAATTTGTTTTTATATTGCAGAGGTTTTCAAAAACATGTAAAACTATACTAAATGAACTATAGCAAAAGTGATGAGAGATTCATTAACTATTAATTTAGTAAATGTATAAAAGAGATGCAGTATATTTGATTTTAATTCAAATAATAAAGAGAATGATGCAAAGCAGATAGTGCTACTACACACTACAACACTGGCAGTTCCACAGAGTTCAATTATAGGAATGGAACTTTATGTATTTTACAATTTTGCACTGGTCATCTATTTAACTATATTAATCTGAAGGGTAAGAATATTATAAGTAAATACTAAAAGCTACTGTAATTTGCCTTATTTTAATGACAAAATATTATTATTATAGTAATATGACTATGTTTAAAGTAAAAATTCTCCTAGCTCTGAACTCAACGATTGTGAAAAAGTACTTTGTATGAAAAGAATACAAGATATAGTAAGCTTCTTTCTGTTAGAGAGAATGTTTAGATAGTTGGGCTAAGAAATTATTATTGGAAGAGGGCCAGAGGGTATGCTTGAATGGCTAGAATATTCAAAGCTGGGATGTGTATCCCCATAGGAGGGTTAGTTTTTAAGGTTTTATTGTTTGATTCCTTTTATTGGGTGTCTATGAGTTATAATTACTGTAATTCATGAAATGAAAATAAGTCATTTTCTGTAGTTAAATATGCTTACTTATTGGTAATATATATATATATATATATATATATATATATATATATATATATATATACATCTATATGTGTGTGTGTGTGTGTGTATATATATATATATATATATATATATATATATATATATATATATATATATATATATATATATATATATATATATATATATATATATATATATACACACACACACACATCAAATATTTAACAAACTGTTAAAACATCAAATGTTCAGAAAAAAAATAAAAACAACAGAAAAAAAAATAAACGGTGTAGGCAGGGCGGCAAGCCCACCTCCACCCCCCAAAACCCCCCGCTACTTAAATATACCAACTCTGAGACCGCACTACATTGAAGTAAATTGAAATCTCCCCTTACAGAGATTCCAGTATTCTCGTGTCGACAATGTCAGATTCAACATTGTTGGCTTTTGAGAATTTAATATAGACCCTATACATGACTAGCAGTTTGAGTAGTAATAATTTGTCTATGAAATGTATTTCCATTAATGTAAATGGTCTGAACAATAATTGTAAAAGGGGATATATATATATATATATATATATATATGGGAGTCTTTGAAGAAGTCATACTTATATGGTAAAGCATTAACATGGTAGTACAACAATAAGAAAAAACAATGGGACAAAGACTTACTGGAATTGCAAGCAAGAACTGATACACTAAAATGAGACATTCAAAAGGGAACGACGAACCTAACAAAAGAACTAGATGACATGAGTAAAAATATCTAGAGACACTATATCATAACATAATGATCAATCTAGAGAAAATAAAACTATATTCCTATCTGATGAATCCCAGGAATCAGAAAAGAATAGCAAATAGAACTAAAAAGACCATAAAAGCAAATTAGGTAACGGAAATATAAATTCCAGATACTAAAAAGAAAGTATCAAACTTATAAGGGATACTAGAAGCATTTAAACTATATTTTCATAAAGTTAATACCCAAAAGGGGAAAAACAGAACCTCGAAACATGTTAAAGTCTTTCTTTAGAAAACATATCAAAACCAAACTAACAGATGATCATATAAAATTAATAGACAAACAAATAACTATGAGTGAACTTAAATCCCAAATTAATAACTTAAAACTAAATAAAGCACCTGTTGCAGATAATATGATCCCATAAATGTTTAAACTACTAACCCAAGAATACTAGCATTACTATTAAAAGTATTTATAGTAGTAAAAGATGGCAAAAATATTCCTCCTTTTTAGAAATTTTAAATAATATCACCTATTCTGAAGCCAGACAAAAATGCAAATGAATGTTCATCTTACAGACCTATAACTTTACTAAGTATTGATTATAAGATGTTCATGGCAATGAATGCAGCTAGAATTAAACAACTACTTCTACTATGAATAGATGAAGATCAAATTGGCTTTGTAAAAGACAGAAATACATACAATATTAAAAGAATCATATCTTTAGCTGATTACATTAACCATATAAAAAAATTACATGACCATGGTCAGTTTAGACATAAATAGTGCCTTTGATTCTGTTCACTGGGATTATCTATTGTTAGTTCTAGAAGAGTATGGATTTTCACAAAAATTCACACTACTAATTAAATCACTTTATGAAAATTACATTGCATATATAAAGATAGGATCATGCTTTTCTAAATCTATAGAAATTACTATAGGTACTAAACAGGGATGCCCCTTGATACCACTATTATTTGCCATAGTAATTGAACCATTTGCAAATTGTATTTGGATGGACAAAAATATTAAGGGTATACCAACTGACAATAGTTTGGAACTGAAGGTTCAGTTGTTTGCAGATGATATTCTGCTAACCTTAAAAGATAATGATGCCTCATTAAAAGTTCTATTAAACACTTGAACACTTTCAAAGAATATTGGCCTCAAATTTAATGAAAATAAGACAAAGATGTTACTAATAAATTCTAGTAAGAAAGATGTAGATAAGAAATTTTCTAAATATATAGCTGCAGACAATAAAATAAAATACTTGGGGATTACATTACCTGATGATCTAGATAAGACAATAACAATAACAATAAA
The DNA here is from genome assembly GCF_019279795.1 of Protopterus annectens. Taxonomy (NCBI): domain Eukaryota; kingdom Metazoa; phylum Chordata; order Ceratodontiformes; family Protopteridae; genus Protopterus; species Protopterus annectens. Next base: position 1,106,952,735 of record NC_056746.1, read on the forward strand.
CTATACCAATATCCTAAATAATATTAAAATATTCATTCATAAATTGAATAAATTCTTCATTCCAATGGAAGACAGATTATGTATAATTAAAATTATCATTTTCCCAAAAATATTATATTTCATACAAACCTTCTTTACCCCTCCCTCCAAATCTTATATAAAATAATTTATTAAACTAATGTTAAACTTCCTATGGTATCCCAATAAACCCATAATTGCTTTGAATTGTCATTTAAATGATTGTGAAGCAGGAGGAATTGGTCTTTTGATATACAAATATATACACTGTCATCTAGCATAAAAACAATCTCATTGTAGGTGAATACTGCTTAGTCTGCCATATGGAAACATATGCATGAAAGGATATGGCTAAAATAAGGTCTTACATTGCCATACAATATACAGAAATGATATCAAATAAATTTTCTTGGATGATGAGAGAACATTTTGCAGAAAACAAACACCAGAATATAAGTTCCAAGTTCATAAATAATATATTAAAAGGATATACTTTTTTATGAATAGAAATCCAAACATAAAAGCCTTGTAATTCTTGTTATATCCTATTGCATGCACTCAAAATAACATTAAAACTTTTGATATTTCCAAAATAAAGACTCTAGGAACTCTTAGGAAGACTCTTAGGAAGCATGGACTAAATTATTGGCATCAGTTACTAGATTCTGGGAAAGTTTTAACAACTGAACAATTAAGAAAAAAAATTGGTATAAGGAAATATGGCAATATATTTTAAACAGATTAGAAACAATGCAATTAACAATCAGACAAAATGTTCCTAAACTTATAGAGCACCTGATTTTCTTAACAACATAAGCTGTTCATGGAAAAGCCTACTTATCAAACATCCATAAAATAATTAAGAAAATGAAGTTATACCATAAGGAATTTTTTGGGAACTACAATAAATCAATCAATAATCAAATACCAAATGGCAAAGATAAAAAAATAATACTTATCTCAACACAGCAAACATCTCTTTTATTGCACTGGAAACTTTTCACATAGAAATGTATTCATAGGTTCTATATAACACCACATAAAATGGAACTAATTTTAAATAAACTATAGGATGTTGGAGATGTAAAAGGAACTTAAGAGTAGACTGGCTGCACATGTGTTATGATTGTCATATGCTTAAATCATTTTGGAATAAAGTTAATTATTTCTTGCAAATAGTTTTAATGATAATTTTCAGTTGTCTAAAGCTTGATTTTGTTTAATGTTTCAATACCTCATTGTGTTACTAGAACAACATTTTTACTTTTATGGACACTACTAGCTATAGCACATAAAACCATAACTATAAAGTGGAAAAGTGAGACTTTACCCATACTTGAATAATACAGAAAGATTGTTTTGAATGTATCACAAATGAAAACGGGAACCATTAGAATGAGAACAGAAATAATCACATCTTATTACAACTTATGGCAGAAAGTGATCAAAATATTGGACAGAGATGACTGTAATACTATATTAAACTAACTTTGAATGCAAAATGTATATCACTTTTGTAAATCTATACACCCTTGTAAGTAGTTTGTTTTGATGGTATAGTTGTTGACTTTAAATTGTTGTTAACCTGTGTGAATTGTGATATATACTAAAAGGTTATAAAAAATATATTAATTTTGAAAATTCAACAAAACTCTTTGAAAAAAAAGAAACACAAACATTTTCCAAAAACACAAATAGGCATGAACAAAAGAAAAGAATCAAATGGCATACACAAGATAACAACAGGGGGCAGAAAATCACATGGTTATATACAAGTCGAAAAGAGAATGACTATAAGGATGTACAGTTAGAGTGCGGAGATGTACTGATTATCTAGGTGCAGTATAGGAGCATAGCTAAGAGTTGGACAAGTATTGTTTGAGTCTGGCTTTAAAGGATTGCTGGTTTTCTGGTTGTTGTAGTTCAATTGGTATGTTGTTCCATGTTTTAGTGCTATAACTTGAGTAAAATGAGCAGCCAGCTATTGCTTTAGATTTATTAGAAATTAAGAAATTAAAGACATTTATTTCCTGAACACAGTTCTCTTGGAGGTAAGTAGTGCTGGAGAATGTTGTTTAAAGAAGGCTTATAAACTAGGTTGTGTACAGTAATGGGATGTGTGTAGGAGAGATACTGTGGAAGCTTGGTTCAATGTAACTGTTTAAGGACAACATGGTGAAGTGTTCCAGATAGAAGGTTAGTTGCAAATTTAGCTATCTTGTTATAGCATGCATCCAGTTTCATAATATATGTTATAGCATGCATCCAGTTTCTTCATATATGTTGAGTGCAGGTTAGTAAGAAAGGGAGCTGAATATAGAAGTGATGGGAGAAGATAAGGTAAGCCTATGGTTTTCATGGAAGAGTCTGAGAGAAATAAAGTGCACCAAGTTTTTGTGTCTTTTCAATGGCTTGAAGAATATGATGCTCACATTTTAGATTTTCATCTATACTAATACATATAAATTCAGTCTGTGATATGATTTGTATTGTAGTATTATTATCTGATGTAATGCTAAAGGTTTGTTTTTGGTTTTGGTACTGCTTTGGTAAGCATACCATTAACCTGTTTTTCTTTGCATTTAGGTTTAAGTTGGAGATGTAAACCATGACTCAATAGATGAGATGGACTCTTGAGTGACTTGCCAAAGATAGAGAATGTTAAGAGCTGAGAAGATAAAGATAGATCATCTGCATATTACACTATGCTGACATGCTTGGTTCCAGTGTGGAGATCATTTATAAAGATGTCAAACATTAATGGTCCCAGGACTGATACTTGAAAAGCACCAAGAGAGATAGAGAAATGATGAGTATTTGTTTTCCCATTCTAGAGCTTGTTGCCTATTTGATAGGTATCTCTGAAACCATAAGAGGGATGAGTGATCAAGTCCTAAAGAAGAGAGTTTTTATGAGAAGCTGTACCAAAGGCTTTAGATAGGTCTAAAAAAGAAGGAGAGACAAGGATAACTGTATTTCTGTGACTGTTTATAGTGTTAGTGAAACTGAGGAGGGCAGTGTTAATGTTATGGTGGAGACAAAAACTATGCTGAGTTTGAGAAAGCAGATTACTGCTGCTGTGGTAGTCGAGAAGCTGAAAAAGGATACATTTTTCATTAACGATAGATAGGGGAGATTGGTCTGTAGTTGGAGAATTCAGCGGAATTGGCACCTTTCTCCAGGGAAATGATAAATGTTTCTTTTCACGGTGAGGAGACATAGCTCTCTGTCACTGATAGTTAATCAGAATGTAGACAGGGTAAGTAAGAACATCTGCTACCATTTTGGGTCTATGTTATGATATCACACACTCAGAAGAGCGAACGACACATAATCGACCCCATGTAAGTGAAACCTTACAATGATGAAACCTCAGAACAGCGATTTTTTTCCAAGGGAAAAAAATCACTATTCTGAAACAAAAAAAAACTGTAAAACATTAAATAATGTGGGGTGTTTCACCCCCCGACTTGGGGTGCTGTGCCCCCACACCCCCCTAATTAAATATACCAACTCAGAGATTGTACTACAGTGCCGAAAACGCAAAGTAGCGAAAGTGGCCAAACAAATTCTTTCCTAGGGAAAGAATTCACTGAAAAGCCGCTTCGCTATTTTGCCTTTTCGCACTTTTCAGTTCGACAAAGACACATTCAACAACCTGCGTCTGTGACAGCATCATAGGAAGCCACCATTTTAATATATTAACCTGGTAGATTATCAACGGCTAAAGTTGTGGGTTTCAGGTTTTGAAGATATGCTATGTTTTAATGGTAGCCATTTGGACAGGTTCAAGCTTGAAGAAGCAGAACTGTTTTCGGTACAGATTGACAGGGTGACGGGAATAGCAGGGATAACCTATCTTTGAGTAAGCTGTATACTATTTTGACAAAGTGGTTATTAAACTGAGTAGCAATACCATCAGTAGTGCTGTCTGTGTTCGGCAGTGGTGTGGTAGTGTGGTTGGGATGGAGTATATTATTTACTGTGGCCACCATCAGTTTTGGATTGTTTTGATATTTATAGTGAAAACTGGCATAATAGGATTGCATGTCTGATTTAATTTGTTTTTAGCATAATTTCTGTACAGTTCAGAATATGTAAGCTGGTTTGTGTTTTACTACAGTGCAATTCTTTCCAGGCTCTACCTGTTTGTGACATAAGCTGTTTGGTTAGCCAAGGTGCAGGATTTGATTTAAATCTTTTACTGACTATAAGAGAAACCTTAGAAATACTTTAGACAGGAAAAAAAGTTGAATATATATATTTTTAATTAATGCAAAAAACAACTAGAACTTAAAGTACTTACAGATATTACAGATAATCTAAATAAAGGTAAATAAAAGAGGGGGAATGGTGGGGATGGTAAAAGTATGGACATCTACTACTTAACATAAATTAATGTACAGAGGTAGCACTTAATTATAAACACAGAAGTTATGAAATAACCAAGAATGCTTAATCTGACTTTTTACTCAATGGTTTTATTGATTTTGATATTTTTACATTCTGAATGTTCAAACTGTAAAACTGGAGTGTTATTCAAAATATCAAAAATCTACAAAAATAATATATAGCCTCCATTTGGATTGATTGTTTTGGCTCAAGGAAGTATTACGTAATGAACTTCTGCCTAGACAGACATTATTTTAAACTCTATAGTAGAAGGTTTATGTTCTTTCATAAAATATTTATGGGACTTACCAAATTACAAAACTGTCATACAAAAGGGGATGAAATGTGCATGTTTACTGTGGATTAATTCTTTTTTACATCTATTCTGCAGGTAGCAATTTTGGATTTTATTAGATGTTATTCAAAACATTTTACCAACATGCCAACTACCTATTAACACTTTATGTATTTTAATCTGATTGTTTCTCGTAAATAATTTTTTGTTTGATTTTGATTGGAACTTTTATAATCAACGTAGGGGAGTAGTGAAGAGTCTAATCATATACAAACTGAAAGCTTGGTCTTACCATTGCTACTTTTGCTTTATCGTAGCCAGGTTATTTATCTGCAGGTGCAAAGTCAGCACCCACCTTTTCAAATGTGGTCCTTGGTTGGTGGGGTACAATGACTTTAGCAACTGCTGTTAGCTTTGAAAATGTATTTTATAAAACATTTTTGTATGAATTGTATTTCATATTGAAATGGTCAGTGAATGAAAGAGAGTTGTACATTAACAATTGAATAGAATGGCACACGTTTAAACTTTGACCTAGGTGATAGTGGTGCTAACATAACATTTTTTTAAACATGATCCTAAAAGTGGATTATGAACAGAAATTATTTTGGAGTAAAATCTACAAGTAACTAGTAATTACCTCCATTTTTTTCAAGTAACTATCTACAGTTCAATAAGAAAATATCCATAGGGGTCAGATGACTAGGATACCATGTCTGACCACAAGGGGTGATGTAGTCAAATAGGAGCTGGAGTACATTGTTGTATTATTTACACAAACGGATTATAACAAGAGATGTTTGCTGTTAAATGCAGATGAAACTTCAGATAAATGTAACCAGCAATTTCTTGTAATTTTAAGTGCAGGAATAGCAAAGGTGGATGCAGAGACTAAAGCAAGTTACAGCAGGGCTTTTACTCTAGACATCCATAGACAATTCAGTTATTAGAACTATTCTGGGTTCTAACCAGAAAATTCTACTGGAAGATCAAGGCTGAGTAGAAATAGTGGGATAAAACGATATTTCATCTACCAGAGTTTTCAAAATGTAAAACCCTCTTGAAAAAAAAAATCCACCTATCTACCTAGACCTGTAACAGAGAAGTCTAATGTCGTTTGACTCAAGCAAAGCATATAGATACATTTTGAAATGGTCCCATACAGATTTGATTCATTTCCCAAAGAGTGTGATATCCAAATCATAGTATAATTGCAGTTTCAAGGGGTACTTTTTATAGCTATGTGATTAGCTCATGATTCATTCTATGTGGGTATGACCTCCAGAATGTTGCCATAAAGAACTGGAGAACATGTTTAGGTCATTAAAATTAAAAATAACAATGAACTTTATAAGGACAATATTAATAGTATAGGCATTGGTGCTGCGGTAGCGTTGTCACCTCACAGTATGACATTGTCCTGTTCGATTCTCAGCTAAAGCGTCTTCTGTGTGAAGACATGCATGAATGAGCATACCTTTGTTGAAGGATGTGTGTCAGGGTTGGCAACACAGCACGTAAAAATCTACTGCCAATCATTAACGGACCGGAGTTCCGCTGTGGCGACCCCTAACTGGGAAAAGCCGAAAGACACAACATTGAGTGCAAGAAATGTTATTTTGTGTTGGAGCATGAATCTAAGGATTTAAGATGTGACTTTTCAAATAAGCTTGAAAAGAGACAGAGTAAGTGGCAGGTTTTGCAGGCTGATAAATGACAGTCTTGTGTAAGACAAAGATCAACTTTAAAGCAAAAATAATTCTTCTGTGTTTTATGGTGTATGCCATGTGAGCTTATGTCATGTAACTTTTACTGTTCAAGTAGTGTGTTGAGTTACTTATTTTAGTTCTGATGACATCTCTCTGTTATATGATGAAAACACTCAATAAATTAAAGTCTTCCAGTGCATCGTCTCTATAAGAGATTGTTTTTTTTTTGCCTGATGTGAAGCTAAGTGTTGACTTATTTTTAGACTTCAGTGCTAGTCCTGAATTATCCGATATAAGCACCGTGTTCTGATCCAAAGCTGCTTATAAATGTACTTAGTGCCAGAGCACCTTTGGAAAAGGCTGAAGATTGGCTCTGTAGTTGTGTTCTCAGACCTAAGGAACTATGTTCTGTTACTGGGGGTCAACACAGGTGCTGCACTGTCAGCTGACCTTATTTGGTGGAGAGCTGGGTCAGGTAATCATAATGATGTCTGGCCAAATTTGGGAGCCCCAGTTCATAGTGAGGAGGTCTGAGAATGCCTAGCTGATGCTTCTGTATGGGATGAGTTCAACATCTATCTCTATAACAGCTTTCTTATATACATGGGGAGGTTGAGGATGTGGACTACATACAGACACTTCCCAAGGTTTCAATAACTGAGGCCGAAGCAAGGGGCAGTGGCAGATAGGTGGGTGGTACTTGTTATAGCAGTAACTCTATGACCCACTGGTATACTCAAGCAGTGGGGGAGGTCATAAGATTAAAGGAAGAGATCTTCCATGCAGTGCCAGCCAGAGTGCTGAAGATTTGACTAAGATGTAAAAACAAGGCAGGAGAGTGGAGCTTACAGCAGTCACCAAAGTGAAGACCTGAGGTGACACATGTCTGGTAAGGACAAGCAGAAAGGTGTTGTCATTTCAAGCTATCTGCTGACTCTGAAGAGGGAGGCATGACAGTACTTGAGCTACTCAACAATGGAGAAACACTGACCTTAACAAAGGATATTTTCAAGTGACAGAGAGAGTTCTTTTATGAGCTCCTGAATCCAGTAGACATGCTGTTCTATGAGTGCCAGAAATAACAAGTGGGATTCAACCCATTTCTGTAGATGAGCTCAGTGCACTGATTAAAAAGTTCTCTGTGTCACGTTACCAACTTGGATGAGATTCAGACAGAACTGTGGCAGGTGCTAGATACTGTGTATTGTAATTAATGTATTTTTTAATGTTGAATCCAATTTGGGAGAACTCCTTTGGATTCATAAATGTAGACAATGAGCTATATCATAAATCTACATTCTGGAGATAGAGCTTAGTTTAACAAGCAAATCCCTATGTTAATACTTTTGTCTTAGTTGTAAATATTAAAGGTTTTCTTTCTTCTCTGCAACAGTGTTCATTGAACTATTTGCACTGTGACCATACCAGCAGAATGATAGGTCAAAAATACCAATGTAGTATGACAGTGTGAAACCTAGTGTGGATTTCATGAATAAACAGGTTTACTTAAATGAATACATTACTGTACCTGTCAAGGATATGTTCAATAATTATCCAATAATATTGATTCCTGTATATTAATATGTCAGTTATAAATATGTTTTAAAAATAAGTTTTTTATTTGGCAACTTAAGTTGTTCCATCTCTCTGCTAAAAAAATTTAAATGATGGCATCAGAAAAAAGCATAGCATTTTTGGATATACATTTATACAAAAATGGGGATAGAATAGAATCTACAATACATAAGAAGGAAGTGGATACCTGTAGATATATTAGTAGAAGTAGCATGCATGCACCACACACATTTAAAGGAGTAATGAAGGCACAAATGATAAGAGCTAGTAAACTTAACACAGAAGATAATAATTTTAAAGTTCAAGTTAAGGAAATGATACAAGAATTTGAAGGGAATGGTTACCCAAGACAAGTTATAAATGATATATATGAAGAAGTACTGTTAGGTAGAATAGATAGATATAAACCAATTTTTAGCAGAGAGATGGAACAACTTAAGTTGCCAAATAAAAAAGAAAAAGTGGTGAGGATATGTCACCACATTTAATCTTAATACGAATTATATACGTAATATCATAGACAGAAATTTGCTTATTTTGATGGCTATGCCGGAGATAAAAGCTGTTGTAGGAGAAAAACTACAGTATGCATATAGGTATTCTGAAATGTTAAAACAAAAGTTATGTTATAAGGATTTTAAAGAAAGAAAGATAATATCGCAATGAAGAATGGGAACAAAGAAATGTTTTAATTGTAGTTGTTGTAATGACATATATGATAATGCAGATACATCTGAACATCCGACAACTAAAGAAGTTTTTACCCTTAGGTCTCCCATAAACTGCAATACTACCCAAGTGGTATACCTGGCTACATGTACAATGTGTACATCATTTTATGTAGGTAAAACCACCAGGAAATTAAGAGAGTGGATAGTAGAACATAAATCTGAAATAAGAAGGAAAGTATTGACAAATGCATTGAGTAAGCATATTCTTGGCAATAATGATACACATAAATTTAAATTTAGGGGTATATGTACGGTGCATATGGGAGTTAGAGGGGGAGATATGAATAACACATTAGAATTGAAGGAATATGAATGGATAGTTAGACTCCAAGCAGATGCTAAACCTGGTCTTAACAATGCTGTTAGTTTAAAGCCAATATTAGTAAAAAGGCAAAGAGAAAATGTTTGATGTAATTTTTTAATTCCTAGTATGTGTTGTGTTTTAAATAATATTGGTATTGCAAAGTTTTTAGAAATGTATCCTTATTTTTATTGTATGAATCAAGAGGTAGGTTTCTTCTTTAAAAGTTAATTGGTAGTTAGGATGATAGGCTGGCTGTAGCAAGTGATTTCAAATGATTCCCTATTTAAATAATGTAAGAATTTACTGTTTTTATGTACTGATGAAGGGTGGTTAACCCGAAAGCTTTGCATTAAAATTTTTGGAGTGAGTAACAGTCTTGGGTTTTTCAGTCTTGGGTTTTTTACACAGTACGACCTATATAATTTGTGACTGATCTAATGAAACTATGCCAAATAGCTTTTTAAGTTTAAGTTAGGCTTTGCAGAGTACTTTTAGTGTGATGGAAAAAAATCTTATATCATTTAAAGACAATGTATTAAAATGCAGTAATACTGAAGCTTACCCATAGCAGAATAATTCTTATTTTAGTTAAATTCTAAAAGGGTTAAGGCATTCATTAAAGGACTTTGCACTTTTGTGCAGTCCTTTATGTGATTTTCAGTCCTTGGTTAGTTCTAGGCAGTTACAAAGGTCTCTTGGGCAATAGCAGTTAACATTTGAAGGGAAAACAGGGAATATGTGACCAAAAAGCTAACTTTAGGCCGTAAAATGCATCACTATGGTTGATAGTAGAAGACTTATTGGCCTCCATGTAAGCTATTATCAGACTTATAACTTCCTACCCTACATATCATTCAGGATAACATCTTCCCAGTAGTAAGAAGGAGACTGAGAGGAGAAACTTGCTCATGGCTTATCCCGGACATTAAAATATACTCATGGTTAGGCACAAAGCTTGAAAGGAATGGAAGCAACATCTTTCAGATGATTGACTTGACAAAACTTCGTAGATCTCAGAAAAAGAGAGTTGGAATAGCTACTGACAAAATATTCCTTTCTCAGGAAAAGGTATGAGGTAGCTTCTGTCAGCACCAAAGAATTTTGGAAGTAACTAAAACTGCTAACTGACACCATTACCAACTCGCTACAGAGTACAAATTCAAGCAAAGATGATCAAACTCTGCTAATAACTTCAGGAACTTCTGCTTGAGACAACCCAAGATATTATTAAGAATTTATCTCCAATGCCAAATATGTCCACTCTTACAAATGTTATCCTGAATTCATTGCTTTGTTTAAATTGTGCACCCTAGCTGCTTATAATCCAGCATTCTACTTCAAACAGCTTTTAGACAAAAAGATTAAAAAAGCTCCGCAGAACTTGAATTCCAAATAAGGTGGTACGTTTTCTCACCTTCATCCCTCCTTTATTAACGTATGTGTTCTACACATTGTCTCTCACCATTATTTATAATTTCTTCTTATCCTCTTAAACAAGCTATTATAATTCTCCTTTCTAAAATCTCTCTTCAGAGGGAATGTAAAGATTTTGGGTCAGTTGCCAAGAAATGGCCCCCTGTCAAAAATATTCAAAAACGAATCTACAATCAACTGTTTGAGCTCATATCAAGTGTTTGGGTAGCTGTACACTATAAATCTGAGTTGAATGTCACCATAGATGCAATACAACCACCTCGGATTAATAACTCAGAGATTCTTGCCACCAAATTGCAACTTAATAAAAATAAATGCATTAATATCATCTGTATGTACATTCCCCCAGGTAACAATATATCTACATTTGAAGATTTCCTGCACTGGCTATCATGTCACTACCCCCAAGAAACCCTACTACTTGGAGACTTTAACATAGACTGGGGCACCTTTTCCTCAGAATCCCCAACCACCAATATTAACCTGCATGCATTTACACAAATCATATCCACCCCTACCGGGATAGGTAAACCCAACCAAAAAGAAAGTATACTTGACTGGGTACTCATAAATAGTCACCCCAACTGTACACCTCTGGTACCCTCCTTAATGGCCTAAGCGATCACCTTCTCATATATGTAATTAAGCACAAAACCATTAATTCCCAACAACCCTTACTCAGAAAGGTTAGAAACAATAAAAAGTTTGACCCTGCCAAATTGCAACAAGAACTAAACTCATGTAATTGGTCTATTCTAAAACACCTCCCCTTAGAGGAAGCAGTAGCATACTTTAACAACAAATTCCTTGAGATCCTTGATTTGCATGCACCTGTTCGTTCAAAGAGAACCAAGGCAAAAACTGTGCCATGGCTTTCTATAGAGTCCAAACTCAAAACTACCCTTAGAAACAAAGCATGGGCTTTATGGTGTTCTTCTAAAGACCCTCAAGATCACATTAAATACAGGCAATCCAGGAACAAAACCAAAAAATCAATTTTACAAGACAAAAAACAATACTACTGTAATTTACAAACAGTAAATCAAAATAACCCTCAGAGGTTTTGGGCAGGTTTAAATAATCTACTACATCCTGGACAAACTTCAACCCCAATCCTTGCTGCTACTATTGATAAAACCCCTGATGATGTTTCTGATAGTTTTAACCAATTCTTTACTGAGACAATTCAAGCCCTAGCTAGCCAACTACCTCCTAGCTCCCCTGGTCCTGAAAGTAGCACCCCTAGAAACCTACTCGCGTTCAGCTTCCTACCAGTCACCACTTCACTTATCTGTACCTTGATCAAAAAATTAAAACCCACTACACTTTCTGCTGATCAACTCCCTGCCGAGTACCTACAAAAATCAGCTGATGCTATTGCTTACCCTGTCTCAATACTAATCAATTGAACCATAGTAGAAGCTAAAATTCCCGCCATCTGGAAAATATCCCCTGTAATCCCACTTCACAAAGGAGGCAGCTCTACTGAATTCTCCAATTATAGGCCAATAGCTATACTCTCTCCACTTGTAAAGATTAAGGAAAAATGTATTCATAGACAACTCATGCACCACCTAATCCAGAATCGCCATTTGGAAGACACTCAGCATAGCTTCCGTCCTCATCACAGCACTACTTCAGCCGTCCTAGCCTTTACCAACACCATAAACCATAATCACAACAATAATTATATATCCTCAGCCCTCTTTTTGGATCTTTCCAAGGCATTCGATATGGTTGATCACCAACTTTTAATCCACACCCTGCAAACATTCTGTCTAGATACTGGAGCCCTCCAATGGTTTCAATCCTACCTGAATGGTCGACAGCAGGCTGTCCTCTGGCAGAACAAACTCTCTAACCTTCTACCTAACACCCTTGGAGTACCACAAGACTCTATACTAGGGCCCTTGCTGTTCTCCATCTTCATTAACGACCTTTATACTGTCATCCCAAAAGTCAGCTGTATCCAATATGCTGATGACTCTACTCTGATTTGCTCAGCCACATCTCCAGTAGAGTTATGGTCAGCTACCCAGAACACCTTTAATACAATAGAAAACTGGCTTTCTGAACATCGTCTGATCCTAAATCCCAAAAAAAACTAAAATGTTGTTATTTTCACCAACACGTAGGTCTACCGCTTTCACCTTTACCATAAAATCAAATGATGGCACAATAATCTCTCCTGACCCATCTACAAAACTATTAGGTGTCATCATAGACAATAATCTAAAATTTGACCTACATGTTAACCAAACTATCAAAACCATCAATAAAAAACTAGGGTCACTTTACAGAATAAAAGCCTTCCTAACCCCTCCAGATAAAATTGCCATAGCTCACTCTCACCTTCTTTCAACCCTTCGGTATGCATCCCCTCTACTCTCGAATTCAAACAAGACTGTCCTTAACAAACTCTCAATTTGCTACAATCACATTGCCAGGTTTGCCACTGGGCTGCCTTTTAGGACACATCATTGCATCAATCTAAATCAGCTTGGGTGGCTTGAACTACCCAGCCTAATCCAGTATAACCAACTGATTATGGCCTATAAAATCCTCCATAATCTGGACAATACTCCTGCACTTAAAAATATCATCACCCCCTATAACAATCCTAGACCGCTTTGATCCTCTAACAAACTACTAATTCAGACTGGCAAAATTAATAACACAGCCGGTGATTCTCTCTTTGCAAACTCAGTAAGTAGATCCTGGAACTCTCTTCCAGCTGATATTACCTTACTTTCCACCTTAGGTCAATTTAAAACTAGACTCAAACAACATTTGTCACTTAACTGGCTATATCAATGTATCAAGCCTGGCTAACTCTCTTTCACAGAGGATACTACTGCCATGGTACAGACTCCCCTTTCACATAAAACAAAAATCATTCCTGCCCATATTCAAGTGCAACTTTCATCTTGGATGGTAAACAAAAAATGTACCCCAGGATGGCCCCCTATACTACTAATGTACAGAGGCAGCTCCTATGTGCATCCCATGCATGGGTCCCTCAAATTATCTATGGTATGATCACAGTTATTCTCATTGGGGGGTAATTATCGACCATGAGATGGGTATGGCCAATCAATAATCAAATAGGATAGGTTATTTTTAGTACAAAAAGGGATATTGGTTAGTTATAAAATGGTCCAAAAGGGCACATTGGCTAATACTTACCTATAAAGCTATGAACCTAAATGCATGGGCAATGTCTCCAAAAAATACTCTCAAATCTAAGACTTCAAAAAATTTTCCATCTACCTTCACATCGGTTTGGGATGCATTACCTAGAACTGTTCTAATCCCTAAAATAGAATATGGTGTCTCTAAATAACTTCTTTTTCCATAAATAGACATACAATTCAGATAGAAGTAAACAAAATTTATAGATTTGTTTTGCTATCTGACATCCTGACCTACCACTGCCAATTTGGCAACCATTTGAAATTTTGAGTCCTACTAGAGTGAGTCCCAAAATGCAGAGACTGAATGGCCAACAGATACCAAGTCCAAGATGCCATTTGTCACAATATTCCCTATGGCAACGTCAAAGTTGATATATACCTTTGGGAGGTGTGGGGGTGGAGGGGGGGTTTGCCCCCTGTAAAAAAAAGTTTAAAGGAGAAGAGTGATTTTCATCATTTACTCTTCCCCTGTGTTTTCTGCCATTTTTCAGCTTGTCATCCCTTAGCATTTCAAGTTCAAACATTTCAATATGGAGCCGCCAATTACTTTCACATTTTAATTGGCTGCCCTTAACAGCTAGAACTACCTTTTTCTTTAATAATCACATTTGAACAAATCCCTTCATTAAAAGCCAAACTAATTCTCAAACAACAAAGTTAGTCTTTACAGCACAGATCAAGGAAAACTTAACCTTCACTAGACCTAGATTTAAAACAACAATTAGAGTAAGGGCCTTCTCGAAAGAAGCTTGGACCAGCTACTTGTAATCACTTTCCAACAAATGAACAGTATAAATTCCATCCTTGCCATGGAAGTGTGGATGATCATTTTGTCCTGCACAGATATCTGGAGGTAGTGCTCTGACAGATTAACAGCACAGTGAATATGTGTTTTGTGATCCTGGAAAAGGCATATATCTGTGTACCCTAGATATTTTTGTAGGAGGAGTTACAACAGTACATGATCCCTGGGCCACTGCTACACTCTATCTGGTATCTTTACTAAAACAGCAACAATTGTATCCATGTTGTTAGTGTTAAGTCCAATGCATTCAAGGTGGGCTTGGAGCTCCACTAATAGTGTGCCTTTCTGCCCCTCTTGTTCATGCTTTTAATGTCAAAATATCAATGCACATTCAAAATTTAGAAAACATTCAGTTTGGAGTTTGAGAGGTTCTATTTTTTGTCTTTTTTAGCCTGTAGATGATTTGCCATCTTAGTGACAAGTGACTCTCATCTCCGGTATGTACTTGAGATTGAAATGGATGCATGCTGGATGTGAACCAGTTCGAATGAAAAATGGAACTGCCAAATCAGAGCTGATTAGTCTTTCTTAGAAAAGAGCGGATTATTCTTTAAAGGTAGTATGAGGGGTCAATTACTTCAGGTGAAACAGTTTAAACATCTTGGATATTATTCATGGCTAAAGGAAGAGAACATCAGGAAATTCGCTAAAGTTTGTATTGGTGGCCATCCTGCAGGCGTTATACCAGACTGTGCTGTGCAGGTGTTCATACAAAGGGTAACTGGGCTCACATTCTATAACAGTGTGAGGAGGATCTTGGAACTCCAGAAAGATCTAAAAGTATGACTACTACTCCTCAATGCTGAAAAGAGTGAAGCAAAAAGGATTAGGTCCCTACTTTGGATGCCCCCTTGATGCATCCCAAAGAAGATCTACCAGGCATAGCCCAATATGAGGTGCAATCTATTCAGACCCAGGACATGTTGGAGGCTTTATATCTCTATCTCTCTTGGCTTTTCTAGGAGAACCTGGGGACCCCACAAGATGAGATGTAAACTGCTGCTGGGAGTATGCAGGTGTAATCTACCCACCTTAAGCTTGCTACCAGGACAATCATTTAGAAAATAGTTTGATGGATATATTGGTTTGACTTCAATATTTCTACCTTTCTTACATGTTTCTATGGATTACAAGCATACAAGTTATTTCACTGCAGAACTGATATGCAGAAATGATTTTCTTCTTTATACATTATTTTTGGTCCTGCATATGGTACTTGATCATCATCATCTTCTTTCAGCTGTTCCCATTAGCGGTCACCACAGCAAATCATCTGTTTCCATTTCTTCCTGTCCACTGCATCTTGCCCTGTCACACCAACCACCTGCATGTCCTCTCGCACCACATCCATAAACCTTATCTTAGGCCTTCCTCTTTTCCTGTTACCTGGTAGCTTCATCCTTAGCATCTTTTTCCCAATATACTCAGCATCCCTCCTCAGCACATGTCCAAACCAACGTAATCTTGCCTCTCAGGCTTTGTCTCCAAACCTTCTATGTACTTGATAAAAGCTTTAAATTGTTTGCTGGCATCACTTGGATATTTGTACTGGTCATCACTCACTTCATGGTCTGTGGAGCATCAATGTCATCAGGACATTAGAACACATCAGTCACATAAGAATTCAGAATAAACTTAGTGGTCTACACATTTTCTGCTTCCTACTATTTGTTTTTAGTTTAGTGATAGCAGTCTAGCCAATTTTTCTGCTTGCATTTATCTATTTCTTACCATGTTTGTAGAAGAATTTTGTTAAAGAATATTACACATAAAAGAGAAGATTAATCTTCTGTTTTATTAATACTGGCTAATAACCTGCTAGAAGAGGTTCTTTGATTCTGGCTTCTGGTTGAATTGTTGGATGAGTAACCCTCACAGTCCTTGTACTTAGCATGTATCATCTTGTACCATCTTGGACGATATCCAGAACTGAGATAAACTCGTACCTGCTCACCCAATCAAACTGAAAATGACAACAAATATTACATACAATTCCATCTTCTACCTCTGGCAACATCTCACTCTCTCAAATAATACCCCTCTACCTCCTTCATTACCATCTTACATATTGCAGACCCTCACCTCTCTTGTCCTTCAGTCCTTCCCTAATGTGTATTTTTCTGTACATATTATACATGTGCAAATATGCAGTATACATGTATTCTTAACACACAGCAAACTGTATTTAAATATCCTTTGTGTAGGATACTGAGATGTACTAAAATAGCTAACAGTGTATATTCTACCTGTTCTAACTTTGCTTCATTGTACTACCCAGGATAATTTATTCTACTTGTACTCACTTTACTTTGTTGTATTATTGCTGTCTTTTTCTCTGGGCAGAGACTGAAATTGATCCATTAAGATCAGGTCTGTACCCCAATTAACAATTTCAAATATATAAATAGACATAATTTTCTGCAGCAGAACTTAAAATTCTACAAAGTGTTTATTTTTTCCTAGTACTGCTAGCTAAGTACAGTTGTTGGCAGTCTTGCTCTTCCATTCATTAGGATATGTCTCTCATACAGAGACTGTAGAACTGCTTACTCTTCAAATACCTACTCTTTTCTTCTGAATTGCACTACTCAATGTGACAAGAAAGTCATTCATGCTTTTTGTGTGCTGAGAGATTATCCTAACATTATTACACCTCAGTTCTGGTGTGGTGCTATCTTTTACTCCAGAAAGGTCTAGCTCTGCCTATACGTGTCTCTCTCCCCAGCTGACCCTGTCCCCAATTTATTTGACATTTGAAGCTTTGGGGCCAGGCACATTTGATGCTTCTACATGATCCACTTTCATGTCATAACCTTTGCTCCTGACTGCTTATGGTACATGCTTATTGTTCTGATATTCAGTATTCCACTGGTATAATCCTTCTTAATCCCTTGCAATGATGAGATAATGTACTGGTAACCTCACCAAACTCTACATTTTGCTTTAATAAAAAGCTATTTTTCATAATGGGAATAAAGCTTATTTGAAGTGCAACCATATGGAACATGCAAGCATTCTATGCCCTAGGAGACCCTGACTTGGGTTGGTGGGGGGTCACACAAGCAGTATGACATATTACAGAAAATTTCTAATAGGCATATTTATCAATAAACAACATTTCATGTCTTTAAAGCTTGCACATAACTTGTGATGTAATATATAAATGCATATATTATATATCTAGATCTGTATGTATATATCTATACATATATATTAACATCTACTCCAATCTTTAGCTGCAGGTCATATAGATAAAAGTCGCTGTGGATAAAGTGTTCCATGATACTTTTGGTACTTGCACAGACATGTAATGTTCTGCTAATGATGTTTCACTTTCCTACAGAACCATCTATTAATCCAACTTAATGTCTGGTACTTCCATATTAAGCCATATGCATTATTCTCTTTAGCAGATTGAGCAAATATTGAAATATCAGTTTTGTGGCTTCCAGAAAACTGATACATTAGCCCATAATTTTAGGGGAAAAAACTTACAATTAGTTGTACCACAGACAATGGCTACTAAAACAGGTTGATCTTAAGAACGTCATAGAAAGTAGTGTAGGTCTCACCTTGGTTTTATAATCTTTGAACATATGAAAGTTAAAGATCCTGTATAATTAATTGTTAAAAATGCAATGGATGACAAATTTGCATTTGACAGACCAAGATCTGCAAGCATTTTGAGATATTTTGATTTTACTTTTTATATCTCAGCTTATGCTACGCAAAATAAAAACAAACTTTAGTAAACATTCATAAAATATGAAGAGATGGCCTTCCTATTTAGAAATGCAATATTGCCACAGTGCTGCTATGGAATGTTTCATATTTGCATAGCCCTAATCATTTTATGAAGGTATTGGATTTCATTAACATTTTACAGATAAAATTCTGATGTACCAAGGTTCATACTGGTGAATTATGATCTAAAGTTTCCTAATTTATGTGCATTTATATATTAACCATAAAAGTATCTGCTATGTCGCTCTTGGCTGAAATTTTTTTGCCATTTTTATTGCTTTATTTTTAATGTCTAAATGAAAAGGTTGGAGTGACCTGTCCTCAGAATGTAACACTTTGGTGATAATGACCAGGACTGCCTTGAAAGCAGTTTTGGTTTTGCTGTCACATTCTAATCTGAAATGTACTGCAGAAGCTTAATTTATTCCAGTAACAAGGTGGCACCTCGGCGTTCATCAAAATCTACTGCCAATCATTAGCGGACCGGAGTTCCGCTGTGGCGACCCCTAACCGGGAAAAGTCGAAAGACAACAACAACAACAACAATCATGTATCTAAATGGCGGTAAGAAGATCAGTTCTAGTCCTATTCAGATATACTGAAATTTGATTATATGCACAGCAACCATTTATACTTTTGAATAGAAAATTATATTACTGTATACTTACGGTAACAATATCTGAATAAAAAATCAAACAGTAGCATTCCACATTCTTTATATGATATGCTATAAGGATATGGTCTTTCAGATTGCAAAATGGAACCAATATAGAGTAATATTTCCTGAATGTTAAAAGTGAACCAGACAGAGAAGTGTGTTATTCTGTCTTTTCTACATTATCTATAGTATTGGCCCTGAAGGTGCTCAGTGAATATGTACATATATATATATATGTTCTGCTCCGTATGTTTTCTTTCTGTTTAGTAGTAATTTTAGAAACATATTCTTTAGAGACAGCAGTATACTGCAATTTGCCTCTAGAATTATAATTTGTAATAGTTGCTTGTTTTTCTCACAATGGTCTTAATAATCTGATGAAATAAGAATATATGCAGCTGTATATAGTTCAGTAGAATACATATTTATTTTGCAATTACTTCTTGTAATAGCTTTAGTTAACACTATAATTGCTGATGTCAGTAGCTACTTAGGGATAACAGGTTGCTACTTACAGCCTGGTGGCCACTTCTGCTATCACTGAAACATTAAACAAAATGTATGAAATAAAGCATGTTTATAAAAAGGGGGTTCTTTAAATTTATATCATCAGTGCCTAATAGGCAATTGCTGCATGAAATGAAAGAAACTAATTTAATGAGTATACAGCTAATATTGTAAAAATTAAATATTAAAAAGAAAAATGTAATGAACAAAAGACAGATGTGTTTACTATAAATGCTTGCTTGGTTTTTCCGCTCAAACAATTTATCATTGTCTTCTTCTTTTTTTTAAACACACCTTTATTGAATTAATCACTTATGACATAGGCAATTTTACATTTATAGAAAAGTAATCAAACTTTATTAACAAATTAGCATTAACAAACATTGTATTTCACATATATTGCTATATATAATATAACCTAGCAATATATATATATATATATATATATATATATATGTATATATATATATATATATATATATATATATATATATATATGTATATATATATATATATATATATATATATATATATATATATATATAAGCAACATTACATAAATTATTCAATTCATGCCCCCCCTTTTTTTAAACAAGAAACATCTTTATTAAACCAACACTTACAGCATAAGCAACAAGCAATCATACATTTATATAAATGAAAACAAAACAAGACACACTCCTAGTTGCAAGCATTTTACATCACAGACCATACTGACACACTCCCAGTTGCAAACATTATGCATCAGTTATAATCTACCCATTCATTTTCAGTCAAATTTTCCTTGCCCAGTTTTCTATGTAGAAAAATTGTACAGTAATTTAATTGTATAATAAATATATGGTTAATATGTAACATACTTCCTGCTGTCATGTCAGGATGCTCAGTGTTTATATTTACCATCTGTGCAGCTTTTCTAAAAGAACCATCAGTTCAAGATATACTTCATTTATATTAGTTGTGTCAGCGGCAGCTTACACTTTTCTGAAGCCACATATTGAATAGTTTTAAGGTAAAGCACATTATGACATTGCCATTAAATAGTAATATAATTTAGAAGCTCTTCCTATCTTGAATATTTTTTGAAACACAAGATATTTTTGTTATGCTTATTGGAAAAGAAAAAAAGACTAAAGAAGCAAATTATATTTTCTAGATCTTTCTCCCCTCATATCCATTCCATTGTCACCCAAATCAGAATGGAGCCAGGCTTAAGATCAGCCTGTTCTTATTACAGATAACCAGGGAAATATTGACATATACTGGAAATGTTACACATCCAAAATTGCTCATGTCAGACATCATACATGTACTCATCCCACATTCAAATCATTTTGTATTTTCTATTACACATTCACATAGTACAGCTCCCATATCTTTAATTAAACATTCTTTAGATTACAAGGTGTACTCCTTCCTATGCCTTATCCATCCACCGCTCAAAGTATTCAACTCAGCCCCGTGCTTCTTTTTGTTGAGAGACCCTCCAGAAAGATCTAGATCTTGATTTTACTTCCTAGTCACAGTTGGAGCAAGACAACTGTACAGTTTCTTATGCTTCAGACCAGAATATATTGAAATGGCAACTATTCAAAATATTTACTGCTAAAACACTGCTGGATTCAAGCATTTTTAAAATGGCATACATTCTCCATTTTGTCTTGCTTGCAGTACTGTCTTGTCAGTGTGTGTTTCCACATACTGCCACCTCATGCCTGCCTTGTGCTGCTAATCTACAGTTAACTTCCTCTGTTGTCACAGTGCTGTCTAATGTTTCCTTTTTCACAAGGACTAGAAGACAAACAGCTTTCCCTACTTCCTTAGGGTGCTAGTGTACTGTGGTTAGCAGTGTCATCACCTACTGAGATTTGTGAGCAGATTATGGAGTCTGAACAAACATTAGAGGCTCATTAAATGTTGATGAAGATTGTGGTGGTGAGCATTGAGATGATGTGGGTGACAACTTGCTATACAGTCAGTAACATGACTGTCAGTTTTTTAACTGTCACAGCATCTGCTTGGGTGATGTATAAGTAATTTACAGCTGGAGGTACATCTAGTTTGCAAACTGCATTTAAGCAGACAGCAGTATTGCTATAAGCCAACACAAATGCATAGGTTTTCAATTCCTATATCTTCTTTTTAGTTTGATTCAGGTTTTCCTACAGCATCTCAATGTTTCTAAACTTTTACAGCCAATATATTGAATGAGATAGGTGTTATTTGGTTTTGTATTATAAAATGCAAGTTTGCGTGGAAGCTTGATATTTGTATTTGCTACCATTATTCAGACTTATTTTCATGAGAGGCACATACTTTGAAGTCTGAAATAAAGAAGCAGCAGAGTTTCTTTGCTGTTTAGCATCTATGCCTTGACTGGCTTAGCTCTGATTCTTAAAAAACAAAGTTATTGTAAGAAAAATGATTTTATCAATATTTGTGATTGATTACTTTGGTTGACAGGCAGCAGACAGGCAATTTGGTAAATATGACTTGCATCAGTGGTGTGTTTTTGGTTGCTTGATTATCATTTCATTAGTAATGGAAGACTGGTGGCCCCCCCTTAATCCCCCCTCCTAAAGCTAAGCAAGATGCGGGATGTTAATGGGGGTGCAAAATGATAGATGCTGCACAATCAAGTATTTCAACTAAGTATATGCAGTTCAGAATGTGTACTATTCAAGGAAGAAAGATGAAAATGCCAACATACTAAAAATACGTTTCTGGGGTTAAGCAGGACTCAGGGTCTGATGGCAAATAGAGAGAACTGAATAAAAACCCCATCTACCGTAGCTTTATGATCCACCTTCCAGATATAATTTAGGAACATGAAGCTACCCTTCATATTATCCCCTTTCAGGTCTTAGTATGCCCCCCTGCTTAGGAAATTCTTGATTACTTCCTACAAAATATTAAATTAACATGTCCGACAGCATGTAAACTTGGAATTTGTGAGAACTGGAGATGTTGTAAATATTGCTTTATAGGTGAAATTTAACGAATCTTAACCAAATTTTTATAAAAGCATCCAGGGAAGGCCCTTGTAGCAAGCTTGCAAAAGAGCCAAGTAATTCTCATATTATTGAGGTACTTTTGGATTTTAAGGAGCTTTATTTCTGCCAGCACCAAAAACTTTTTACTAATCGGAATACACATGAATCCCATGAAACCAAAATAGAGGATCTGAAAGGCAATCTTCAGGACTATTCACTTAAACTTTAAGAGCTAGAAACGTACAATGAACACTTGGGTAAGCAGTTTCAGTCTCTTTTGTTTACGGTAGAGGACTGAATCAGGGATTCTGTCAGATCCTATACATTTTTAGTACTGAGAATTTGGAGAGGATGGACACTGCTACATTTTTACAAAACTGGATGTACATTTCACTACACAAAGACTTTGAGGACTGCAAGGAGAAGGGATTCATTAATCGGTTGCACCAAAACTGAATGTGCTTGGCAGTTAGCTACACCACATGGTAGTGAAATTTCTATCCTTTAAAACAAAGGAGCAGGTTTAAAAGGTAACAGTGGGGCCTTCAGTTTATAATGCTGTCATTATTTTTGTTTGATTTTAGAACAGAAGAATCTGAAAGTAGTGTAGGTGTTATTGAAGCAAAGAAAATAAAGGCAAATACACCTTACTGTTACTAACTATAAGTATTGACTGCTAAGGGCTGACTGTTATTTAATAATTCTGGTGCAATCTAGGAGGAGTAAAGAAAAATGCACGACATGAATTGCAAGAAACAGAGATGGGCTCAACTCTAAGCAAAAGATGATTTTTCAAATATTCCAACCAAACTGGCAGCCTCTAAAAATCCCCAACATGTGGAGTGAGGCTCAGGGGAGAATTTTGTGGCAGTCGCATGCTGATGCTCTTGATTAGATATTGCTAATATAAATTCCATAAATTTCTCCCAGATTCTTCCTTTAATGGGTGTTTATGGTTTGCTCCAAGATAGCGACATTGCTTTTGCCACTGCTTCTTTAGGGGTTTATTTGATTTCTGTACTATTGGTAGTGGTCTGGTTTTGGTACGCAGCTGCATTTGGACTTGAATTTCTTTTTCAGGATTGGCATCATTCTTCTCTTCCACCTTATTTAACCTCATTCAGCTTTGTTTGCCTCTTTTTCCTCTTTTTCTTTGCAGTTTTATACTGATGCTTCAGTGGATGTCTCTACTGCTGACACAGAGAAGAACATTTGAAAATTGTTCTGGTTTAACTTTTCATTTGTGGTTTAACTGGACTTGATGCTGCAACACCATCCTACTGCCAAGACTTGTATCTTCAGGATGTCCACAGGACCTCTGAATTGGTAATTTGGACATACTGCCTAGCAGTTATATTTGTTTACTTGAGATCCTCCTGTTTATGAGGATTGTGTGGCCTCATCTGCTTATTTGAATACATTGTGATCTATCAGAATTGGACTATTACTTAGAGCGTGTCCTGCCAGAAATGGGAATTATTTTGTAATGTCTCATTTTCCTTATTTCATTGCTGATTATAGCTAGGCTCTATCAGAATATAAACCACAATATAGGTTTGTAAGGTTCATTTTGTAGCATATTTATAGGTGAACCATTTTAAGTTGCTCACCTTCATTAGCCTTATTTAGCTCATTACTTTGAGTGAGAAGGTGTGTTATATTGTTTTTGGGATGGGTTTAGGTGGTTGGGAAGCCTCCTGCTTGATACTCTTTGCAGAGGATGTGGATCCCTTGGTGTCACAGGAAAATGCTCAGTAACGTCAGGTTTTTCCTGGGTGTTCTCATCCTGTGTTGGCTTGAGCAGGGCAGATAGATACCCCTTTCCTTGGAAGTACAGTTGACTGCTTTTAATACATTGTTGCCCATTTTGGAATTGTTGCATTTTTATGTGCCCATCATCTGTACTGGGGAGGGCTTTGTGGGGTACTAATCTTGGCAGTAGAGAGATATGTGTCACTTTTTAATGGTAATAAACTGGCATTGTGAAGGCCAGAGGATGACAACTTCAAGCTGATGAGCATTTGACAAAGTGTTGTGTTCCTTACCATAAATGGGCCTAGGCTGACTTAGAGTGCTCTGGTTATTTGCCCCTTAATAAAATAACCCAGTTAGTATGAACAAGATACTGAACTACATGAAGCAACTCAAAGTCAGCATTTTGCTATTGCAGGAGACTCACCTTGATAGGAAGGAATATGGAAAGTAGGAAAATTTTGAGTTTGAACTAATTGTAAGAGGTTCTCACTCTTCAGTTAAATGATGGGAATACTGATTTTGGATAGCAAAGGTTTCAACGTAGATATCCAATACATTTCAGTGATAGTTTATAGAGGCTCACAGGTTATAAAGAGTGGCTGACTGACACTGTTTTCTTGGTGGGGTCATTACGTGTCTTTCATTTAAGTACTGTTATATATTGGCAGTTAATTAGATATTATTGACTGGGATGATGTTTTGGGGGGCAGATATTAATTGTTCAGTAACTGGATGATACTACTGTGGTTAAAAACCTAGATTACCCACTTTATCAAAGACACTTCAGGATGCCTTCCCAGTTAATCCTGATGGAGGGGGATTACATTTTAAGGACTATGCCTTCCTGTCTTATACACACTGTCCCCACATGACAAAAACATACTCTAGAACAGATAGTATTTACTCATTAGAACCATTCACTAGTCATGTAGTGGTATAAAATGTCTTCCCTACCTATTTTTAGATCATTCCTCTCCATTTTTCAAAACTCCTCCCCAAAACAAGCTTTCACCTCACTTGTAGCTTGGAAATGCCTCTCATTTGAAGCATTTGTAAACAGGAAAACTGGTACCTGAACTGTAGAAAAAGATACATGATGTTTACCATGCAGGTGGTCCTGTGCCTACAGTTCTATGGGGTATTCTGAAAGGCCACTTGCATTCTTACTTGAGGGTACTCACTCCTAGGCTAGCCAGGCAGTGGGAATCCAAACTGTGTGAACAGCAAGATAAGGTGTGATTGTTAGAGATGTATCAGCAGACAGGGGTGCCTACAGCAGTGAAAGGTTTGAGGATACAACATTTACTATAAGGAACATGGCATCCTGTGAAATGGAGATGAATTTATATGGTCCTATCACCATGAGCTGTAAGGCATTTAGCCTTGCAGTTTAAAATGACTGTGGCCCAACACAATATAACTAGTTTCATTGGGATCAGAAATAGTATTCAACATCAGATTTTGCAGGCTCTTCAGCAGTACTTAAAGGTGTTATACAGAATTTAACAGACATGCAGCAGCTTCTGTTGCTCACAGATGAACAGGTAGCATGTTTGGAGCTTAAAAGGCTAAAGGGCCAGACAGCCTATCTGATGAAGTTTATTAGCATATAGACCAAACATTGATTTTAGATGGCCTTGCAATTTTAAAGAGGACTGAAGAACGTAGAAAGATAAATTTTTCATGGAAACTGGCTGGAAAGCCCAGTGGAAGTTGAGTTCTGACAAGTCTATTACATTACTGAACACACACTATAAGCTGTATATGATGATTTGAGTGGCCAGACTAAACAGTGACTTGTTGGTCAGTTACTTCAGACAGACTAATGTGGACAGCTTATGGTGACAGTGTATGGTGATCACGATACAGTGAGGTTAGGAAATTAACTTTTTTACACTGTAGTAGAATCTTGGAGTTGGTATATTTAATGTACGGGGGGGGTGCAGGGGGGCTTGCCCCCTGCAGAAATGTAGTAGAAAGTGTATTTGTTAGATAGGTGTTGTTATAGGTGGAGGGGATGTTATTTACATGTGCGTTGTAGTTTTCAATGTTATGAAGCACACTTTCAATGTTCTGAGTTTTCATTGTTTTGGGTTTCCAGAGTTTTGGGATTTCGATGTTTTGGTCTCAATGCTTTGAATTTCAATGTTATGAAATTTCAATGTTTTGAAGTAGACCCCCCACCACACACACACACACACACACACACACACACACACACACACACACACACACACACACAACATCTTAGTCTGCAGCCCCATGCTTCCCCCCAGATGGAATAAATTATATTCGGATACCTTGATGCCGGATAAGATAGGTCAGTTTTTCTCATTTACAACATTAGTAAGCTACATTATACAAAAGCGTGTACTTTCAGTACACTTTTTACTGTAGTAATATAGCCCTTGGTACAAGCGATCAGGATTTTATTTTTATTTATTTTCAGTTTGTTAACCAGATGGTCAGACTAATTGAAAGGCAATTTTCAGCCATGATCTGGGTTTAGGCAATTACAGGTAATCTGTCAGGTCAAGAGCCTCACAATGCTTAAGTCAACGGTTTGTAGAAAATTCTTTTTTGCAGATTATAAATATGGATTATGGAATGTCTTTGAAAATTACCAGGGCTTTTTTTGATAGCACATTGATCAGGACAGTCTTTGTGTTGATGACCTATTTATTTTCTGGACTTCCACATACTTTTCCCTTTCACCTGATATGGAAGCTATTGAGAGGTTTTTATTTTTGCCAGTCAGACTTTTCAATAACCAAATTAAAGTACATAGATAGATATACAGATACATAGAAAAGGGCATACAATCAACCTGAATTAAAATGAAAGTGTTTGTGGTTAATTATGTGCCTTCATTGGCAACTCATACATTTTCTTTTAGATTGATGTGTGAGTCCCACAAAGTATCTTCAGGGCACATAGCCACATCAGCAAATGCTGCCCAAGAGTTTAACTATAAAGCACTGTTGAAAAAGGCAAGGAGATTGAAGGCTGGAAACAATTGAAGTTACTCTTGGTGGAAAGAATATTAGAGGCCAGGATAACCCTTTTTCATAAATGGATATATGTATTTAATACTACCTGTCCCGCATTTTCATATCTGCATACTGTGCAACCCCATGCATATTAAACCTGTTTCAGTAGTGATTGCCATTACCATTTTATAGTTATATTTTTATACAACACTGATAAACTAGCCTCATGTCAGACAATCAGTGCCTATATTTTCAGCCTCAGTTTCCAGAAATACAGAATAATATGTTTATGTTTCTGATTTCAAAAAGTGCCTCAGTTCCATAATTTTAACTCTGTAATCACATTTTCATTTCTCTTATTCTTGGTTTGTCTTTGGTTTTCCATTTTTCATTTATAGCATTTTAACTACTAGCAACATTAAACTTGGCAACACGTCCATGACTTTGGAACTTGTTGTTTTATATCAACTAAAACAAAATCTCTATACTAAGGTACAGTACAAAGAATAAGACTTAGTATATTATCCAGTTTATATTTGTACTGAAGCATCTCCATACATTCCAAAAACATATGCTCCCAAGAATGTCTTTCTGAACGATCACATCTCAAGCAAACACTTTTGTCTCTAGGAACACTTTTTCAAGTCTTTTAGTGGTGTAAAAATATTGGTGCAAACATTTCTTTGCAAAAATTCTTCATTTTTTTATTCAGTTGCATATCTAGGGTTAAAGCATATATACTCCAATGTTCATGTGTAATATCTGTATTTTCATTCACTCCATGCTGCTGTTATTTTTATATTGCATTGCCTCCTCACATCTAATATTGTTTACTGCTTTGTTTATTTGTTGTGTCTGGTTTGCACTTCTGTTCTAGCCTCAGCTGTAACCTCAAGTACTTGTGGTTCAACACATTTACTATGCAGCCTGTACATATCTTCCTTGAACTTTAACGTTACACCTGTATATGCAAGTTGATCTGAGTACAGTAACTCAAAATATTTTTTAGCTTCCTCCCATTTTATTATTTTATCTTGTCTTTTTTATTATCTGCTCCCAATATTTTAGTTCTTTGGTCTTTCTTTTCCAGATGTTCATTACATTTTCTGTATTTGTTATTACTATATCTATATATATATATATATATATATATATATATATAAACAGTCCAAAACTGTCCACTACGAGGTAAGGTACAAAAACAAACAACAAAACTATAGTACCAATGGAGTCAGGAAGAACCTGAAATGAATCTTCAGTGTAGAATATTTAATAAATCCTTGTAAACCTGTTGCAGCAAAAATCCATGACAGCGAAAAAAACATTTATATCACAACATAAATTAAGCGCTTTCGTCCGCTAATGCAGTGTTCACTAATCGAACTTCATCAGAATTATACAATGGATAATTCAAAAATACACTAGATGTGAAATAACATTCTAAAATTCTAAAGTTCCAGAAAATTGTACTGGTAGGAGAGGGAACTACCACTCCTATCTGATCCATTTGAGAATGCTTCTCACATTAAAATTCCCATTAAGGCCAGGGGGGCTTGTCAGCCTGAAGTCTAATCTGCCATCTAAGCTCTTTAACTTCAAGTAAAGGATTGCAGTCTCCATAAGGTAATGACACATAATCAAGTACTAGGAACAAAAATCTGCTGCATTGGGAGCTAGAAAGTGCGTGTCTAGCCAAAGCATTTTTCCAGTCACCTTTCCTTATAGCCTGAAGGTGTTCCTTAATGCAATCACTAAGTTTTCTAATAGTTTTGCCTACATAGAAGGCAGATCATTCATCACACACTCACAGGTAGACAACGTTAGTGCTATTACAATCAAAAGAATCAATAAACTGTATCAGAAACTTGGGATTGGGAAGTTGGAAACTAGCACCCAAAGCAATAAAAGGGCAGCAAACACATTTGCCACAGTTGTACATCCCTGTCATTTGAAGAGGGCAACTAAGAAGAGAAGGGGGCATTTTTTCAAAAAGATTCTTCAAAGACCTAGCTCTCTTGTAACTAAAACGAGGGGTGTCACCCAATACCCTGGACAATTCATGGCTACTCTTAATAATATCCCAATTCTTAGACAAAATGTTCCTAATGGGTTCTGCATCTAGAGAAATGGGAAGGGGAAATCTGGTGAGGTCATCAGCAGGAACCGAAGACTTGGGAATGTAACCAAATTTAAGAATGGGAGGATATTTACTGTATCTAAATGAAGTAACTTCATTCAAAACATCAGAAACCAGATTTTCAGGGTAATGTTTGCCCACAAAAAGTTGTTTCAGAAACTGACTTTCATTAGAAAAAACATCATCATTCACAATGCGACTAAGACATACAAACTGCCCCTTGACTGTGTTCCTTTTCATAAAGGGAAGATGTTGGCTCGAAAAATCAATGTAGTTGTTACGAAAAGAGCTTTTCCTATGGATGTTGGAAGAGAATCTGTAAGTAAGGGGATCTAAAGCCAGGGTAATGTCCAAAAAATTTATGACATTCCCCTTACCAGAGACAGTAAAATCCAAAAACTGTATACTCCAGCTCAACTGATCAAGAAAACAATCTAGTTCCATAAGAGACCCTTTCCACAAGAAAAAAAATATCGTCAATAAAACGCTTGTAATTACTAATGAACTTGAAACCCTCTAGCTTAGATAAAATGTCAGCTTCCCAAGCACAAAGTACTAGATTGGGTGTACTGAAGCATTTAATTTAATCTGCCAACTAGCTTCTCTATCACCCAGTTTCTTTTTTATATTTC
>NC_056746.1:1106985107-1107106834 GCF_019279795.1 Protopterus annectens
TGTTAATTGAGAAAGTTTTAGCTGCTTCAAATATGTTACCATTTCCTGCTTTTGACCTCTACATCTCTTGTATAGACTGAGGTATAATAATTTATAATTTATAATAATTTTTCCTGGGTCCACTTCTACTTTACCATTTTCATAATTCCTGGTTTTAGTTATCATCCATTGAACCTCTTGTTACCTCAAATGTTGAGCCAACAATCTGATTACTCTAGACGTGTCACAAAACATTGCTTAATATTCATACATAAATTCTAAGTACTCTATAATATATAATTTCTAAGTACTCTTGCATAGACATTCTTGTTTCTTTCAACCTGTTGTTTTCATTTGTTCTTTTTCACTTCTGTAATTCCCTTACTTTTTAACATCTCTCTAAATACCTGCTGTGACTATTATTCTATATCTGATCATTTTCATTATGACAACATTTCTAGTTTTAAATTTTAAATTATCTAAATTCTTTGCAAGATCATTATGGCTTAGCTTCAAATCTAATCACATCTGACTTAAAGTTTAATCTACCCAATTATTAAACAGCATCCTTTTAAGAATAAATAATTGAAAATGGCAATGTTAATCATGTTCAGCTTTTACTTGTTTGTAAAACTCAGTTTATATAATGCCATTATCCAATACTAGCACCATATATATTTTCATGGTTCACACCTTGTTGTAGAATTATTTCTATATATAACACCTATCTAATCTGAAAAAAGATCGGTATTTCACTGCAAAAATGTGTATATACCCTTCATTCTGTCTTATATTCATTATATTATTGAGCCCAAATATATGCATATATTTCACTGTGTTTGGCATCATTGATGTTCACTGATATTTTGGCCCT
Source organism: Protopterus annectens (assembly GCF_019279795.1). Taxonomy (NCBI): domain Eukaryota; kingdom Metazoa; phylum Chordata; order Ceratodontiformes; family Protopteridae; genus Protopterus; species Protopterus annectens. Next base: position 1,106,985,961 of record NC_056746.1, read on the forward strand.
CCTAAGACATCTTCCTTATTTCCCATAGTGTTCCAATCTCTAGCTACTTTCATACATGCTTGGAAAAAAATTACAATTTCTCCATCTTGTCTTCATGCTTTCAGTGGAATATATAGTACAGACAATGTAATTCTAACATTCTGCCAACCCCATTTCATTACTAGAAAATGTCCTTGCCTTTTTTCATTTTTTTTCCTCAATCTTTATTTCTGTATCATTTTTAATTTATATTAGGACCTCCTCATTTCAGTCTCCTTCAACTCCAGCAAAGACACCTTCCTTCCCAGTTTTTCTTGCAAAACTTTCATGTTCTTTATGATTCTATTGCATGTCTAGTAATAGTATTATATATGCATTATCACCATAAATTTAAGTCAGTATCTTGCCCTGTTTTATTTTCTGTCCACCAGCCCATTAACATTCCAAAGTAATAGATCAGATCTTACAGTAGGAAAGCTTATATTTTATTTTACTTAACTTTCTTGTTTTATTACAGTTTCTTCATAGTCTGTTTCTATCACTTTTTGTGTCACTTTATATACTTGTGTTTGATATTGTCAAACCTGAAACTGATCTCTTATTAGAACCCAATTCCCTCTCTACCCAAGAAATAAACAGCATAGTAACTATATTCATATCTTCCTCAAGACATCAGAACTGATACTCTGAACAAACAGTAGTGCAAAGTTTCTATTAGTCTTTTTTAATTAGATTCAAATAGTCATTTATCCCTCTGCGAGGGAGAACCTACTGGCTGAAGATCTAGCTGCTTTCTTATTGGTTCTATCAATTTAGCTTCTCAGATTGAAGGGTCTTGAAGCTATTTCCCAGTAATTCTTCCCAAGACTCCTGAAGGAAAAAATAAACACGTGCTGAGAGGATTTTTTCTGGCATTTTCCAGACTTAAAACATTTAATGTTTACCAAAAAAAGTCATTTTGTTGCAATTCAATTTGTTCTCTTCTTTTTTCAGTATTTTTTTTTTTGCTTATTTTATCAAATTTTATAAATTTTTCACTGTTTGTGACAATTTATAAATCTGTTGCTTCTTGCCTCTAGTTAATCAAAGAGTCCTTCTCGTAATTTTGCACCTTTTGACACTTCTACAGTTTATTTAGATACAGTAAAACTACTTATACTATGTATTAGTAAGATCTCTGGCTACTTTTGTGATTTATAGATCCTTCATTCAGTTGCATTGTGTGTTTTCCCTTGATGTTTCATTAGATTGCAACCCCCATACTGCTAATAAGATTGTTTTATCCCTAAATATCTACTCTTTTTGTACTCTTGCATGTACTTTTTACTTTAATGTACAGTTAAAGTTGGTTTACAGTCTATTCTAGCTAGTCTTAATCTAAAGTTGGATTTAATATTGCCCCCTAAAAACAATGAAACACAAGTTCACTATTTATAATACAACTTGAAATGAAGAGGTAAATAGTGACCATATTGTTTTACTTTCACTAGATTGCAAATCTTAAGAAAGTGGACAAATGAATTCACACCCTAGTTTGGGATAAGCTTTAACAACAGATGTACATCTAAGTGTCTTGCTCTGTGACAACTTCCTTTTCAGGCTCGGTTTCCATTATAGAATAATATGTTTATGTTCCTGATTTCAAAAAGTGCCTCAGTTCTATAATTTTAACTCTGTAATCATGTTTTTCATTTCCCTTATTGTTGGTTTGTCTTTGGTTTTCCCATTTTTCATTTATAGCATTTTAACTACTATCAACACTAAACATGACAACACGTCCATGACTTTAGAACGTGTTGTTTTATACCAACTCAAACAAAATCTCTATACTAAGGTACAGTACAAAGAATAAGACTTAGTATATTATCAAGTTTATATTTGTACTGAAGCATCTCCATACATTTCAAAAACATATGCTCCCAAGAATGTCTTTCTGAACAATCACATCTCAAACCAACACTTTAGCTGTGAGTAGCAGTGATTACTCAATGGCAAGGATTAAGTTACTGCTATTTCTTTTTCTTCTTCTTCTTTTGGCTGTTCCTATAAGGGTCGCCACATCAGATCATCTGTTTCCATTTCTTGCTCTGTCACACCAACCACCTGCATGTCCTCTCTCACCACATCCATAAACCTTATCTTAGAGCTTCCTCTTTTCCTCTTACTTGGTAGCTCCATCCTTAGCATCCTTTTCCCAATATATCCAGCATCCCTCCTCAGCACATGTCCAAACCAATGCAATCTCGCCTCTCCAACTTTGTCTACAAACCGTCCGACCTGAGCTGACCATCCCATATACTGATTCCTAATCCTGTCCATCCTCATCACATGCAATGCAAAACTTAACATCTTTAACTCTACCACCTCCAGCTCTGACTCCTGCCTTTTTGTCAATGCCACCATCCCAAACCCATATAACATAGCTGGTCTCACTACCCTCTTATAGACCATCCCTTTTACTCTTACTAGTACCTATCTGTCAGAAATCACTTTTCCCTGCCTTTACTCTCTTCTTCACCTCTCTTCCACACTCACCATTACTCTGAACTGTTGAGCCCAAGTATTTAAACTCATCCACCTTTGCCATCTCTATTCCCTGCATCCTCATCATTCCTCTGTCCTCCCTCTCATTCACACACACATATATTCTGTATTAGTCCTGCTGACCTTCATTCCTCTCCTCTCTAGAGCATATCTCCATCTTTCCAGGGTCTCCTCCACCTGTTCTCTACTCTCACTACAGATCACAATGTCATCTGCAAACATCATAGTCCACGGGGACTACTGTCTGATCTCGTCTGTCAACCTGTCCATCACCATTACAAGTAAGAATGGGCTCAGACCTGATCCTTGATGTAATCCCACATCCACCTTAAATGCATATGTCACTCCTACTGCAGACCTCACCACTGTTACACTACTCTTGTACATATCCTATACCACTCTTATGTACTTCTCTGCCACTCTCACCTTCCTCATACAATACCACAAATCCTCTTTAGGCACCCTGTCATATGCTTTCTCTAAGTCCACAAAGACACAATGCAACTCCTTCTGACCTTCTCTATACTTCTCCATCAACACTCTCAGACATACCTTTCAACCTCTTAGAGCAAGAAATCTGGACAAAGCAATAAATAATGTGGAGACAAAGGCCCAGAAATAGGGACAATTTTTAAATATTAGTCTTACAAACTTAGAACATTGATAGAATAACAGGTTTGTGTTAGCATGAATTTTCTGAAGGGAATGAAGTCTGAAACTCAATTGTCTGTCATTATTTTCTGACTTTAGTCTTTAATGAATTGCCAATGATTTTCCAAAAAAACAGAATTTTGTGAAAAATGGAACAAAAATATGAGGCAAAAATCTGGCATTCTGCGAAAATCTGTACAGTTGAGAGGTATGAATAAACATTGCATCTGTAGGGCTCTTTCCCAGCATGAAACCATACTGCTGCTCACTAATCATCAACTCCCTTTTTAACCTAGCTTCCACTACTCATTCCCATAAGTTCATGCTGTGACTGATCAATTTTATCTCTCTGTAGTTACTACAGCGTTGCACATTACCCTTATTTTTAAAAATCAGTATCAAAACACTTCTTCTCCACTCCTCGGGTGTCCTTTCACTTTCCAGGATTTCATTAAACAATCTGGTTAAAAACTCCACTGCTATCTCTCTCCTAAACACCTCCATGCTTCCACAAGTATGTCATCTGTCAGTATGGAAATCTGTATTGTTGTCTGACTGCTATTTCTAAGGTACTAATTACTGGCTGGAGATCTAGCTGGTTTCTTATTGCTACTATCAGTTTTACTTCTCAGCTTAATAGTGGTAAGTCACACTCTGTGCAGGGCAACACTGTATTTGACAGATGCAAGCACTTTCATTTTCATATTCTCTCAGCATCCTTAGTAAACTCTGCCTTCCAGTTATAACCATATATAGTTGATCTTGTAGTCAGCCTAGACAAATGTATTATCACTTATCTAGTGTTCGTGCTCAAACCAGATCTTGCCTAGCCACACTTATTCCCCAAATCAAATAGTGCAACTATAAGTTTAAACATTTCCCTTAGTAGTTGCATAAATTGTATGTGTTTTGTGCTTAGGACTGTGTTCTTTTAGACAGATAACACTCCAGTAAATCTACGCCAAACCTCATAGGTTCTACTGTCCCTTAAGCCACATTGTAAGCATCTGGAAGCATAGATTTGCTCTACACAAATGCCTCAGTAGCCAGCTTTGTTGAAATTGACATTCTGAGACAAAGAAGTAGAATGGTTTAGCTCTTTGTCTTTAATGTTTCCAAATATGTACAAGTCACTCTGAAGCCTTCCATAGTTGATTAGCAGCATTTATTAATGCGACAAACAATAAACGAAGAATCTTAGCAAGGATAATGTCACCATGAAGGCAAAAAGAAACATAAACTTATTTGTAAGTATTCTGTCAAATCTTTACTTCCAAATGGCAGTGCTCACTGAACTGACTTCTGTCTTGAAAATACATGTCTTATACCACTCCTCTATAAGTTTCGGATGCATTTTTTAACCTTGATTCACAGGCCTTGTACCATCCAACTCAGCAACAAGACTGGCAACAAGACTGGCTAATATCAGTCCAAATGATCCAATCAGAAGATGCCTCTTAGTTGATTGCTTCAGTCTTTATAAGGTCATTCTGACACAACAAATGTTCTCTAGAGAAAGTGAGAGTTCTATACTTCTTTATCAGTATTTTAACCTGAAGGTCACTCAGTGAACACTGCTTATCTGTATATTTCTACTGAAACTTTATTTACTGAAGCTGTATAATATGAATTGTAAAATGAAAGGCCTACTTTAAAATAGATACAGTTTCAAGCCTTTAATAAGACAGAAATGTGTTTATGTGGAATTTACTCAAACAACCACTCCTAAAATCCCGAAGATGGATTTATTTCTGTGGTTACCTCACAAATAGTATCATATAATTAATATGACATTATATTATATATTACTATTGTGTAATCATATAATATAGCTTGAATAAACAGGTTTTGTTTAATTTCTGGTTACAGCTGTACACAGTCTGCAAAGTGACACTATAATGATTAATACTACTATAAATAATGTAACTACCAAAAGGTATTTTAAAATATGTCTCCCCAAATGGTAAATAAATTTGTAATCCAATCTGTCCAAGAGGTGTTATTTAAGTTATGTGCCTTTGTCATTACTTCTGTCGTGACTTGCAAATGTGTTTTGATACTTTCACTTTTACTGGCATATAACTGCAGCACTCTGATCCCAGAAGTCTACAAGTCACATGTTATGATGCTAGTAGATAGTCCAAGTGCCATTTTATACTGGAGAACCATGTGCATCATGGTCACTTTCACTATAATACCTTTAATAGACTCAGAAGTATTATTAGCTAAAACATCTAGCAACTTAGACCATTTCCAGAGTTCACAAACAGCTTTGACAGCCTTCTATGAAGACAATATACCTGGTCCAGCATTACATCATCATCTAGATCTGTGCTTGTAATGTGATTAAATCTAAATTCTGATGAATGTGCAAAGTGTCCATAACCTGTAATTTTGACTTTGCTTTCTAAAACTAAGTGTAGTTCTTTAACATGTCTTATAGCCAGTATTACATATCTTATGTTACAACATCTATACCAATTTGGTGGTAGCCATTTATAAGTTCTCCTTTCACACACATAATAAATGTATCTTAAAGCACACATACTATGCCATCCTTGTTGTTTAAACATTAACATGAAGAAAATACCATAAACAGTATTATTTTGTTCCTGTAAATCTTCAGTTAGGTTTGTCAAGCTCTACACTGGTAATACTGTATAATTACTCTTCAGATATCAATGAGCTATAATAGTAAAATGACACTGGTTAATAGCTATATTTTCTGCATTCCAGATCACTGTCTTATTATACCATGATATTTCTCTTTTATAACAAATAATTCCTTTTCCTGCTGTCCACAAATTTAAATACTGGATATTATTAACATTAATTTTGTCCTTTCTCATTGTGTAACCTGTCAAACATAAATGTTATATCTTGAAAACTAACTGAAAGTAACACTAAAGGAATACCCTTTTTTCTGCCAGTGGAATTTGTACAGAAATCAAGCAGTGGAACAAATTAAAAGCATCTGCATAAAGTGGATACCTATCTTCCTATCTCAGTACAGCTCTTTTTGCTATGTTATGGTCCGGAGACATACTTATAATCTAAAATTCAGCTTGGAATATTTCATGTTGTGACCACTATTCTGCATGAGTGCACAACTACATCTTTATTACATAGTTATTCTAACTCTAAACAATACTTTCCGTTGGATTACCAAGACAAATCTACATAAATTTGATTAGGTTACTGTTCATGTACTGAATAATCTATGAAGTTAACTACATTCCATCTATATAATGTATCATTATGTTTGTACCATTAGTACTCTATTATATTCAAAGAAACATTGGAAATACAATAGTACAACTGCACTAGTACTATGTACTTAATAAACTGGTTCATATACTATTAGAATCTTCACTATAAGCTTTTTAATCGATAATCAGGTAGTCTTGATGTGTGACTTGCCCACCACAGTACACATACAATATTCCATAAAGGCTAATGAAAACATTAGTAGAATACATAATACAGTAAACCTTACTCTATATAGTCCCAAGTCACTACTGAGGTACTGGAAGAACTATCCTAGAGTCCATCTGTTCATGGACAAGTCTCTTTTGTTGTAAGAGTTGGTGGCAAGTTTAATAGTACTTTTTATGCTGTCTTGAAAAGTAATGTACTCAAATTCAGCACTTTCTAAAAAATTTGAAATTGAGATTTCTTCTAGTACCCAAACCAGTTTTCTTGGCAAATGTGTCATTCTGGTATATCCACAAAAGTACAAAAAAGCAGTATCTATTTCTCTCATTATCACCTGCCGTTTTAATAACTTTAAGTTGTACTATCTCATCTGACTCAATTAGAATAAAGTAACAATCTGACATTTTACCAATTCTTTAGCACTTTTCCTGCATTTTCTGTGCCTTTATTAAATCAGTCTTAAATGCTGAGTTTTTTAGTGCTTCATCTGCAATTACTTTTACTTTTAACCCTCAGACTTGAAATTTATACAGACATTTTTGCCTATACCTTAGCGTGCCCTATCTCTATATAACACATAATTTGGTCATGGTTTCCTACCTATGTCATTTACTGCTTCATTACTTCTGCATCTTGCAAGTATTTATCATTACTGTCTACAAATTCTCTTGTTGCCCAAATCTCCAAATAAATAGCAAAACCTGTTACTACATAAGAACTGTTACTAATAACATTTAGTTTAATATTATTAGTGACAGTTCTTATGTAGGAAAGCCTATATTGTATGTTAGTTATTACTTTTATTTTCCATACTGTTTTATAGCATACAGTATTGTTCCCTATTCCACTTAGCAAGGATAATGTTATTACAGTTGCAAATAGCATAAAATCATTTATAAGTAGACTGTCAGACTTTTACTCACAGCTCTCAGTACTCAGTGAATCAACTTCTGACTTGAAAATACATGTCTTATACCTCTCCTCTTTAGTCTCACACACATTCTTTAACCTTGATTCCCAGGTCATTTACCATCCAACTCAACAAGATTGGTTTTATCAGTCCAGATGGTCTAATCTGGAGATGTCTCTTAGCTGTCTGTTTCTATCTCTGTAATGTCATTGTGAGACACAACAAAAATGTCCTCTAGACCACCTGAAACGTTTATATACCTTTAGCAGTATTTTGACCCAAAGGTGACTCAATAAATACAGCTTAGCTATACTCTTCCACTGAAACTGCGTTTACTGAAGATACATAATATTAACTGTAAAATTAAAGGCCTTATTTAAAATGGATACATTTTCATGTTTGTACAAAGTGAACTGTATTTATGTATGATTTATTCTAACAACAACAATTGCTACATGTTTACACCCAACCACATATTTCTTAAATGAACTGGCACAGTGTGTGAGAGATGTAGTTGTATAATGTTATTGGAGGCAATGCTGTCACACAAAGACATTGCAAAGAAGAAGCAGGTTGTCCATACCACACAACAGCATTCTAAACCAATCACACACAGCTCAGATCACACACATATATCTACAAATGCTGAGTCTCTTAAAAGTAACCTACCTAAACCAGAAAGGCCTCCTAAATGTAAAATAAGAAACAAGTTGTCTCAGCAACTTCAAAAACACATAACACAGTTAGCACTCACCAAGAAACATACATCCAAGAGTCACGTTGTCTCATATTTAAAGCCTGAAAGGCCTAGCTCTACACAATTCAAAATGATAGTTATAGGTGACTCCATAGTGAGACACACTGGTACACCACTCACCAGCTGTGCAAGGAGAGGGTCATGGTTAATTACTCATCAGATCCCAGTATTCACCACATCATGCATGAACTCAAGTCCTTGCAACAAAAGTGCATGCATAACATATTTTGTGCACTAAAGTTGACTGCTTTGTAAATGCTGTTGCCCCTTTTGGACTTGTTTTATTTTTATTGTTTTGTATCCATCTTCTCTACTCAAGGAGATGTTTGGGGGTGGGTACTAATTCTGGCAAAAGAGAGGTATGTGCTACATTTAATTGGGAATGAGCTGGTGTTTTTAAGGCTAAGGCATGACTGCTCCAAACTGATAAGAATTCAACAAAGTGGTGTGCTCCTTGCCATAAATGGTCCTAGGCTTACTTAGCATGCCATGATTATTTCTTCACTTAATGAAAACGGGCTAAAGAACCCAATTAATAGGGACAGATACTGAGCCACACAAAGGAACACAAAATCAGAATGTGGATTTTGGAAAGGAGTCATCTTGATAGGAAGGAAAATGGAAAACAGGGAAAATGTGGGTTTGAAGTCTTTATAAGAGATTCTTACTCACTGGGAAAATGAAGGAGAAGAATGATTTTGGAATAAGAAAGGCTTCAACATAGCTGTCCAGGATATTTTTTGTGATGGTTTGTGGAGTCTGGCAGGTTTTGAAACTGGTAGGCTGACGATGACTTTTGTGGTGATGTTATTTTGTAGCTCTCTGTATTCTTTTATATTGGTTGTTAGATTTTGCTGACGGGTATAAGTGAGAAATGCTTTTGGGGACAGATTCTAATTATTCAGTATGTTCAGGGTGAAACTATTTTTTTCTGAAAAAGTTTGCCAGTTTTATCCAAGACACTTGTAGAGATGTCTTCCCAGTTAACCCTGATAGAAGGGGGATAACATTTTAAGGACCACTCCTCCCAGTTTTATACACACTGTTTCCAAATGGCAAAGACATACTCTAGAGCAGAAATAATTTATTCATCAGATTCATTGACTAGTCAGTTGGTGGGATAAAAATCTCTTCGGCACTCATTGTTAGATTCTGCCTCCATTTTAAAAAAAAAATACTCCTAGAGACAAACTTTTACTTTACTTGTGTTTTTTAAATGCTGCTGTTTTGAAGCATTTATAAACAGGAAAGCTGGTACCTGAACTGTAGAAAGAAATACACAATGTTTGCCTTGCAGGTGCTCCTGTGCCTATAGTTCTGTGGGGTATACTAAAAGGCCACTTGCATTACTACCTGTGGGTACTCACTTCTAGGCTAGCCAGGCAGTGGGAATGCAAGATGAGTGAACAATAAAATAAAATAGAATTGTTAGAGATTTATCAGCTGATAGGAGTGCATGTAACAGTGAAGGAGATAAGGTTTTTGAGAAAGAAGATACAACATTTACTTAAGAAACTGAAGTGAATAGATATGGCCCTGTTACCATAGGCTGTAAGGCATTTAGCCTTGCAGTTGCAAAGGAATGTGACCCAAACTATAACTTGTACATGGGGATTTGGATAGTTACACTACTCTGGAACTGACTGGTCAGTTACTTCAGACAGAGACTAATGTAGTCATATTTTTGGGAAGATGACTTTTGTATGGTTTTTCATTGGCTTTAAAACTATATGAAAGAGCAGTATACTGTAGTGTGTCTACTCTACTGATCGGATTACACACACACACACACACACACACACACACACACACACACACACACACACACACACACACACACACACACACACACACACACACACACACACACACACACACACACACACAATTTATTTTATTTTTTTTTAATATTTTTATTCATTTCCAAAAACAAGAAAACATGAATGCAGGTTATTTATGACAATGAAGTATTTACAAATTATTTAAAAAGGTAGGCTAAAACCTCTAAACAGATATCAAACATTAAAACCAAAATAAAGTGTTTACAAGGGTGATTATTGTTGACATATAATTGGCTTTCTATACAATTGTTTCCTGATTATAATCTGCTACAGTCATTATTCTCCAGTATTTCAGTTACTTATTGCCATGCTATGTATAATGATGTAGTTCTTTCAGTTCTTCCTTTAATAGTGTTCATTTCCAATTGCGATACTGCTGACACCATATTCATAAATTGCTTAAAAGTTGGAGAAGCTTTGGATTTCCAGTTTGATGTAATGTTCTTCCTTGCAATAGCTAGGAGAGTCCATAAGATTACATATTTTGTTCTTGGCACACAGTCGGGTACAGGTGCATTAAACAAAATAATAGATTTGGAAATCTGGAATTTATCATTGAATACCATTTGCAGAAAATAATTTATTTTATCCCAATATGGTTTAATCAAATGGCATCCATAGAACATATGTTGCCAGTCTGCTTTTATTGATAAATCATATCTCCAGCAGCCAATATTTTTCTTAAACATAAGTTCCATTTTATGAGGGGTTACATAAGATCTGTGTATGAATTGCCATGTAAAAAGTCTCCAATGTAATGAAAGTGATGTCTGCTTTGGAGAGAGAAGAATTAGTTTTTTATCTCTGTCATTTCGCACATGTCCATTAACTGATCTATAATAATTCCATATTTTGTCATTATTATGCATTTTTATTTTTTTGTTTGTTTTATAAATAGATGATAAGTATCCCTTTCCAGTAATGGTTTGATTCGTTAGTAATAGTATATGTTCTATAAGGTTAGGAACATTTTGTCTTATTGATGGTTGCATTGTTTCTTGTTTGCTTAATATATACTGTCTTAATTCTTGTACATGTAACCACGGACTATCTTCCATATTTAATTACTGTTTAATCTGGTCTATTGTCAGAGGTTTTCCAGAGTTTAGCAATTAATGCCAATATATTAATCCCTTTTCTTTAAGCATGTTGACTACTTCCATATTAAATGTTATTATATTACCTTGTGTGTACGCTACTGGATATAAAAGAAATGACCATGCTTTAATATCAGGATTGCTATTAATAAGATTTTGGAAAATTTTTAATGTATAAGTAATGTATTTGGAACTTATATTTTTATTCTTATGTATCATCATATATTCCTTCATCAGCCATAGAAAATTGTTTGGTATGAAATTTGTATACTTATTTGCTACTACAAATCCTGATTTTAACCAGATTCTCTCATGAACTAGCTTCCATTTTGATGTATATTTTGTATTTAGCCATAATGATATTGTTTTAATAATGGATGAATGCAAATATATTTCTATGTCTGGTAAACCTATGCCACCTATATCCCAATCATCTAGATGATACTTCATAGCTATCCTTGGTTTTTTGGATACCATAGGAATCTTACCATTGAATCATTTAATTGTTTTAGGTGCGATTTAGCTGGTGGCAAAGAACAAGCTTGTATGACATAAAGAATTTTGGAAATATGATCATTTTAATTATATAAAGCCTTTCTTCCATTGAAAAGAAGAATTTATTCCATCTTTGTATTAGATTTTTAATATTATTTAAGGTCTCTTTATAATTTGTTTCAATTGTAGTATCTAGGTTGTTAGTTATTATAATTCCCAAGTATTTAATTATATTATCGGTAGAGATATATTTATGGTATTTTTTATTTAGATCTTTTTATTAGTATTTATAAGCAATACATTTGTTTTGTTCTCATTAAATTTAAGACTTGAAAAGTTTTGAAAGTTTTGAATTGAGTCCCATAATGCTTTTAAACTGCTATTATTATTTTTAAGGTAATTAAAATATCATCAGCAAAAAGTTGAATTTTAAGCTCTAGGTTGTTGTCTAGTTGTATTCCTTCAATATTTTTATCCATATGTATATTATTTGCTAAGGGTTCAATGACTAGCGCAAACAATAACGGAGAAAGAGGGCAGCCTTGTTTTGTGCCCTTAGTTATTTTAATAGATTTAGACAGACAAGATCCCAGTTTTATATAAGCCAATGATTTTTCATATAATGATTTTATTAACAAAGTGAAGTTGTTTGAGAAGCCATATTCTTCTAAAACTAACCACAGATAATCCCAGTTCACTGAATCAAATGCGCTATTTATGTCTAAGCTAATAACATTCATTTTTTTGTGACATTTATATAATCAATTAAGGAAAGAATTCTTTTAATGTTGTCATAAGTGTTCCTATCTTTTATAAAACCTGTTTGATCCTCCTCTATCAAAAGTGGTAGTAATTGTTTTATTCGAGCAGCATGTATTGCCATAAAAATTTTATAATCTATATTAAGAAGTGAAATGGGTCTGTATGATGAACATTCACTGGGATCTTTATTTTGTTTCAGAATTGGTGATATTAATGTGTACTTCCAAGAAGGAGGAATGTATTTACCATTTTTAACTGATGTAAAGACATTCAATAACAACAGCAAAGCCTCATTTGATAGTAATTTAAACATTTCTGGGGTGATATTATCTATACCTGGAGCTTTGTTTAATTTTAGCTTATTTACTTCAGCTTTAAGTTCTGTCATTGTTATTTGTTTATCTATTAGTTGCACCTGCTCCTCTAATAACCTAACTTTAACACTGTTTTTGAGAAAAGCTTTCAATACTGAATGTGTTTCTGTTTTCTCATTTTGATTATTAAGTTTATGAAAAAATAGCCTAAAAGATTCTAGTATTCCTTCTAAATCAGATACTTTCTTTTTGGTTTCTATATTATGTATTTCCTTGATTTGATTTGTTTTAATAATCTTTTTAGTCCTATTTGCTATTCTTCGTTGGTTTTTAGGGTTCATTGAATAGTAACATAGTTTAATTTTTTCTAAGTTGATCATTGTTTTGTGGTGTAGTGTCTCTGAGTATTTTTTATTAGTATCTTCTAGCTCTTTTATTAAGTTGGTGTTTCCATTTTGAATATCAAGCTTTAAATTATCTACTTTTGACTGTAATTCCATTAATTCCTTATTCCACTGTTTTGGAATTTTATACCATCCCACCGCTCTTCCATATAGGTATGCTTTCAATGCATCCCATATATATATTTCATATACATCTTTTGTAAGATTGATATCTAGGAATGTTTGTGTCTCTTTAATATAAAATTCCTTAAAATCTTTGAGATTTGTTATGTAAGATGGTATTCTTGTTACTGATATCCTTCTCTTGAAACATAAGTCTATCTCAAACGTTATGGTGTTATGGTCCAAAAATGGACATGAAATTGTCTTGACTTTATTTAATTCAGAGGTTAAATCCTTTGTTATGTACACTCTATCTATTCTAGAGTATGTATTATGTCTATGGGAAAAATGTGTAAAGAATAGTGAACCTGGGATAGCATACTCATTTATGTCAACTATATTAAAAATTTCAACAAACTCAGATAACAACTTTGTTAAAGGTGATCTCTTACGTGTAGTTTTAGTATTTGTGTCAGTTTCTTTTATAATGCAGTTGAAATCTCCAGCTATGCTTAAATTGCCTTTGGTATATTGTACAATGTCTTCTAAGTGTTGTTTGGCCACTCTAACACCTAGTCCTGGTATCCAATAAATATTCACTAATGTATATATCATTTCATTGATAGATATTGTCACTAGACAAAACATTCCTGAGTTGTCATGGAACGTGTTTATGATTTTAGGCATTAAAGTAGTGTTTTTCCACAAAATTGCTACTCCCCTTCACTTCTGATTATAGGTGGAACTCACTAGTATTGTATAATTTTTATTGTTTATTTTATTTATGTCTTCCTGTGTAAGGTGTGTTTCCTATAAAAATACTAGTTGTGCTTTACATAGCTTTAAATATCTATAAAGACTTCCCCTTTTGCAGCTATTATTTAAACCATTTACATTAAGAGATATACATTTTGCAATTGGATTTATATTAGCTTTGCTTTTATCCATATTCATATACTCGTAACAATGTGTAGATGTGTGTACATGAAGAGAATGACTTGTTCTTTCTTCTTCCAACAGTATTACAATAGATTATAGACACCCAATAAAAGTAAATTACAAGATCATAACTGAGAACAATATAAGATAAACAACCACCAAACCCTCCATGAGAAAAACATCTCATCCTTGAATGATCTAATCATTCAAGCGATCTCTAAGTCTGCATTTCAGCATCCTCCCCGGCCCCGCCATATGGTAGTTTTATAATGAAAAGTATCTTATATATCTTTTAAGTATACATGTATCTGTCTTTACAGATTACTTAAATACAGTCTTTATCTATTTTTAATATTTTATAAAACACTAAGGCAACACAACTATACATAGATTTAATACTTAACTATTTGGTTTTGTTTAAATTGTAAAGGAAAATCTTTTATTTTAATATATCTTTTGTGTAGCAATAATGGTTATGCATCTTAAAAATAATATGCTTGCTGTCTATCTCCCTTATAGTGTGAGTGGCATTCATAGGTATCAAATTTATTGTAATGGTCTACCTATATATATATATATATATATATATATATATATATATATATATACATATATATATATATATATACATATATACATATATACATATATATATATATATATACACACACATATATATATATATATACACACATACATACACACATATATGCATACATACATAAAAAAAATGTTAAGCATTATATGCATCAGTTAACCATGCCACAAATTGATTAAATCAGAAAGTATCCGTAACAATGAATATAACGTTACATTTGTATTGTCATTTATTAGTAATCTTATAGTTTTCTTTTAATTCAAAACGTCATATTTTAGTGGTATGAATGCTACTAATTTGTTTTTGGCATTGGTATTATATAGTTTAAGACTATATTTCTTAGCAATTCCTATATATTTATTAGTGCCACTGGCATATTTCATCGCTAGTGTACCACATATGTCATATGTCAAATAGCAACTCATACTCCTTATGATATTACAGGAGTTATCTACAGCATTATAACTGTAAGGTTGGAAAATATGAAAAGCAAAGTAGGCTTTAAATATGCTATAACACAATTGTTTGGTACTTATTACTGTCAACTCTTCTACATACACAGGAAAAGATAACCTTATATGACCATCAACCATTTTCCTTCATTTTTCTCTTCATCCTTCTATTCTCCATTTTTAATAAATATTTGTTTCTATTGTGGCTTCTTTGAATTTAGTGAGGGTACTCCATATCATATTATAGATAATATACAACATTCAAACAGAGAACATGCCCAATATAGAGACATATTCTCAACTCAAGTGGTCCACACCATATATTTATAACACTGCAGTCAGAAATATACTAATAAATATGCAATAACTAGCAGCTTTGCAGCATGTGTGTGTCTCTAACAAGTACATACCTATAGGATATTAAAAGAATAGATAGCACACTCTTGTTTCATAATTAACAAATGCACACAGCCTGGTATTTACTTTCATAGACAGAAATTAGACCTGTTACTTATATGCATATCAGGTACCAACAGCAATATGTTAGTAAATGCCTATGCTATTTAAATCATATTTTAATGCTGATTGATATGAGATGTAGCTGACAATGGCTTTAGCGTTTGTGATGTTATATAATATATATTCAGTATTATAAG
The DNA here is from genome assembly GCF_019279795.1 of Protopterus annectens. Classification (NCBI taxonomy): domain Eukaryota; kingdom Metazoa; phylum Chordata; order Ceratodontiformes; family Protopteridae; genus Protopterus; species Protopterus annectens. The sequence continues at coordinate 1,107,001,897 of NC_056746.1, forward strand.
TAAAAGTATGTTGCATGTCTATTTGCAATCTAAGGTTCAAGGCTGATCAATTTAGACATACAAGACAATCTCTTTAGCCTTGGTTATATAATGGGAGTTACTGTGTCTCTACACAACCATTCATTTTCAGTGAAGATGTTCAATATTAATATAACTTGCCTTTAATAAAAGCATACTTATAATTCAGCAGTTCTTTTCTATATATATATATATATATAACAATATCATAAGCAAGTCTGAGATTTTTTCTTGCTCATTACTGCTTAATGATTGTGCTACTTGAACAATTTAATATTTAGAGTATCTTGATAATTAAACAGCAACTCCTTTTTACCCTTAAAATGCCTAATAACACATAGCTACATTCATGAACCTTAATTGACTTACTATCCTTAAGGTTGAGTACACTAGCTGCAGTGTGTTTACAAATATGTTATATAGTTCCAGTCAAGGACTTAAATATATTAAATTTTTATAAAATTAAGTTAAATTATAGTCATTTACGTGGGTGATCTTATCAGAAAAGATTATAGTAAAGTCTGTATGTGTTAACTATTCATACAGTTTCTTCCAAGTGATATACTTCTTTTTAAGCTCTGTGTGCTGTTTATGTGTACAATTCAAAATGAATAACAAATATTACAATATAATAAAATGTCATGTATGTGTTGATACCTTCTAAATTCATTAGGTACTTCAGTGTACTTTTAATATTTGTTAAAACTGTAAAAGCACTTTGCCATCTCATAAATAGTGTGCTGGTAACTTTAAGTAGCTTAGGAGCTGACACCACACCCATACTGTCTTGTTTTAGTGCTGACATCACTCATGACTGTTTACTTTCATTTTGTGCTGTTAGAAGGTTTAACACACTGTAATGGATTCTAACTGAAGAACCTTCATTCAGGGGTGGTAAAATAAGAGTTCCCAGCTCGTGACCATGGCGGGAAGACAAAAACAAAGTAAGTGAAGTTTTTAGGGCTTTTTTTGAACTGAACACCAGCTCATTAAACTTCTATTAGTTTTCTTAACATGAAGGGCAGATATACAAGCCAAACAGTTGTTTGTTAGCCAAAAAGGCACTTTTAGCATCAAAGAATAGATAATTACTTTTCAAGGCACTTTTTGACAGTTATTACTAGCAGTTTTTATATATTATTATGTGTATTAAATACATCAGTTTAGATATTTCATGCAGCTTAGTGTAAATAATATAAAAAGGAATCATGCTCATTTAAACACACCACATTAATATGTCAGTGTAAATACATCATATTCTATACTAGCAGTAAAAGGCAGGTAATTTATAAATGAACTATCTAAACATCATTTAGAGTTAGAAAAATCATGACTGTAAGTATTTACACTGTAATAGAGAAAGATATGTTACCTTGCTTTCTTTAGGGTTGTTTCCTTTAGTTATAAAATGTCCTGCTTATCTTGTATTTATATTGTTTCAAAGACTGACGCATGTGTAAAGCATGAATGCTTTCAAAGAACTTTTTTGCCTTACAGGGCAAATAGAAGACAATAATGTTTGTGTTTTTCATATGTCTTTTATCGTTTCTTCTTCTTCTTGTCAGCAGTGCTCCATTCATTTTTTTCTAAGTGATGCTTAACCCCAAATTGGGAGAAATCCATTTCTTCCACATTATCCAAGGTTTTATTAGCTGAAAGATAAGAAACTGTTGCTTGCAGAGTGTCAAAAGTTTTAGGACCGTCAGTAAAAAAATTTTTATTCTTGCAGGGAACAGCAAGTAGACTTTAAGTTGTCTTTTTTTTCAATTCCTTTATCAGAGGGAGACATTCTTTTCTTGCAGTTATAGCTCCAGCAGAATAATCATTATCAAATCTGATTATGTTGTCTTTGTATTTAACTGGAGAAGTTGACCATGCTGTTTTTAAAATAAGTTCCTTGTCCTGTGATGAAAAAAACTTTACTATTATTGATCTCGAGTGATTTTTTGATTTGATGGTTGATGAAGCAGCTCTTAAGGATCTGTGGGCTCTTTCAATTCCATAAGAAAGAGCTTCAGGCAATTTTAAAACTTCTGGTAACCAGGTAGTAAGGAAAGTCACCATGTTATCTCCCTCTGTTTTCTCTGGTAGCCCATAGATGCAAAGGTTATTTCATCTGGACCTGTTCTCTAGATCCTCTATTTTATTTTGTAATGAAGCATTTTGTTGTGATAAAAAATGTAGCTGAAGATCTTGTATTGAGAGTCTGCCCTCAGTATCATTTAAGGATCTCTCTATGTCAGCTATTTGAGACTTCTGTTGCGTCATTATTTCTTGTAGTTGCTGTATTTGTTTTGTAGATCTCTCCTCAAAAGTGTCCAGTTTGGTATTAATTTTGTCAAATTTCACTGACAAGTCTTGTATAGCATTTAATAAAGACTGTATCTCCTTTTTCATCGTCTGGTCCTGTTTGGTATGCTTAGAAAAGCTCATTTTCAGTAGATTCAGATACCTTCCTTTTTGTTTTTGACAGGAAAAATAATGTTTAAAGCCAAACGTTTTGCACTGTAGACTTCTAGTGATATTAGTAGAAGTAATTCAACAAAATAGGTTTGTCTACAATATCTAGTTTTTAAAAGTTCCTGTCAGAAATATCTTTTGAGTGCAGAGCTGAGAAAAGATGCTGCCAACCAGTCTACATCCTAGCCACACACACACAATTTGACAGGTTATGCTATGATTATTTATTCATAATCTGTAGCCCTCTGCTCCCACCCCAGCTGATCAAGATCTAAGGGGAAATTCCCTTCTGATGTTTTGATAATAGCTAAAGGAGGGCAGTTTATCTCAGGCGCAATAATCTTAGGGAGGTGCATTATAAAGAGGCACCCTCTTTCAGTACTCATTTTCACTTTAGTGCAGTGGCACTCAGGATTTTATTTATTTATTTATGGTTTGTTAACAGGATGGTTCAACTGATCTGAGTACATTTTTCAACCATGTCCTGGGCTTAAACATTTACAGGTAATCTGTATAATTGAGCAAACAATCCATGGGCAGCAATATTTCAGTCACCACAATGCATAAATTAACAGTTTGCAGCAGTGGCGGTTGGTGGCTTCAAATTAAAGGGGGGCTGCAGGAGATAGCTGAATGGGTGTGCCAACAGGAAGGGGTGTGGCCAACTAGAAAGGGGTGAAACTATGCTAAGAACTGCAAAAACTATGGACTTTAATTAAATATGCTGCCCTGGGTGCCAAACTGTCATTATGAGAGTCCAATCAAGACAAAATGAAGTGTAGAAGAAAAACAATATTTCAATGCATTGGCTACATGACAGCTTACTTAATATCTAGATGGAAACAAAAAGGTTGTGAGGCATTTAAAAAAGAAATTACTTTTTAAATACATTACTGGAATGCCACTCAAAATCAAGTATAAAAAAAACAAGCAGCACTCAACTCAAACAACTTCTCCTTGCACTGTAGTTCTAATTATAATTTATATTCAGCTTTATAAAAGTACCAAGTAACATGCTGAAAGTAGCAATCTCTGTGATACTCCCACTTGTAAAAATCTTTCTTATCCAGAAAAGATCTGCTGCCTGACAACAATTATCTAATTGTTTCATGGGGAAAACATGATCAAAATAAAAAATGAACAGCAAACAAGAAACAAACTCAAGATAAATTGCTTAAAGGATTACTGCACAGGTTATGGACCACACATGATAGATTGGCATTCTGTTTACTTGATGGGTAAAGCCTGTAAAGATGACTACAAGTCTCCAACAAATGTAATGAGCTTCTGAAAATACTGTAAGCATGTCCTTTATTACAAATATTGTTATATGCATTTCAATACCTAAGGCTTATACGCTATCTAGTTATGTAAATATTCTCTTCATGGCAACAACAAAAAGGCTTTCAATGTTGGTAATTCTTTAACAGTATGCTTATTAAAGCTTACTTGCATCTTACAGTCTCAGACTAGCTTACCTGATGGTCATTAAAGCATTGCTACTTAAACAGAGCAATAGGCACTGCAACAATATGCATTTCCTGAATAAGAAAAAGCATAAATCAACAGTATAAAAATATGACAGAAAACCAGAACATTCTGCAAAATCAAGTACAGATGAAAGGCCACTGTAGTACTTGTGTCTACCTTGGATGGGGGGATACTCTGCACACTTACACTGCATAACAGCTCCTTGCCTTGCTTGGACACATCCAGAGTCACTATGTGGGGGAGTGGGATGCAACAAGTATGTCACAATTTGAAATGTCTCTGGCTGATGGTGATGGCCTTGACACATTTGACATACCTCTCAATCTTAGAGCAAGAAGTCTGGACAAAGCCATAAACAAAAGTGGGACAAACGGCCAAAAATAAGGATTTTTTTTTTAAATATTGCACTTATAAACTTAGAAATATAATAAAATAGTATGTCTTGCATTAGTATGAATTTTCTGAAGCGTATGAAATCTGAGACTCAAATGTCTGTCATTATTTTCTAACTTCAATCTTTAATCATTTGCCAGAAAACCACAATTTTATGAAAAACGGACCATAAATGTGATGCAACAATATAAAATAGCCAGACAATTCAGCTGGGAACCTGTCAAAGAAGGGACACTTTTTTAAATATTAGTACTGTTAACTTGAGCAGCTGACAAAATAAGAGAATCTACATGCATTTCTGAAATTAAAAGTAATCTATTACTCTGATAATTACAATTATTTATTAATTGCAAACCCTCCACATTTTCTTCCAAATTTGCCATTTTGCGGAGGGATTATTAGGGGGAGAGCAACATTTTGAGCCAAAATCGGGGACAGTTGAGAGGTTTGGATATACATAATTCTATAACGAGATTTATTTGCTCGTACCTCAATCTCTTAATGCAGGAAATCTGGACAAGGCCAAATATATTATGGGAACATACAAACAGCACTAAAAATTGCTCTTGTATAAACTTACACAGTTGACAGAATAACAGGTCTTGCTTTAGGATGCATTTTTCTGAAGGGTATGAAGTCTGAAACTCAATGTCTGTCATTATTTAATGACTTCATTCCTAAATGATTTGCCAGAAAAACGACAAATGTTATGAGGAACAAACCAAAAATAAGAAGCAAAAATCTATTCATGCTGCAAAAATCTGGACAGTTGAGAGGTGTAGTTCAGCGGGGGCTGAGTTTGCCGCCCTTCTTCCCTCACAAAATCATGGTCGAATGGGGCTTCCACCCTGCAGCTATTTCAATGTCCATTACTTGGCTATTTCACCCCATTTACCATAAACACTGTAATGTGCATACTGCTTAACTTCTATGATGATTTGAATTTCATTTAAAAGTTTTATTTTACATTTTACAGCACAGCCACTAATAGACATCTGCTAAACAAAGCAATGCAGTTTCACAGTGAAAATAGACTTAGCATTAAAACTTCTCTGCCCTTGAAACTCACATTCATTGAAACAGCATTGAAACTCACATTCAAAGAAAGTATATCTGGCCAGTGGCTGATAAAGACTAACTTTGTGCTGATTTCAAATCGTAGGCCCCTTGCATAGGAAAAATACATGTGTCCTTTGATACACCTTCCTGATTGTATTAAATTATATTCTTTGTATAATACAGTACAACTGTTAGTGGGTGTTTTAAATTTATTGTTTTGAACATTTTTCCAGTAAACAGTGAAACAAAATGCATGCAGCAATAATGACAAAACTGCCAAATTCAGAACATTTCTGTCATAAACGTCTACTCAAACTTCTACAATCCACCAGTATCAGTAAATATGCACAATCTCTGCAGAAGTAAAAGTCATCTAAATAATTCCACATTAAAGAGATCTGTAACTAATGAAGAGGTTGCTGCTAGCACACAACTTTATATTTCATTGTTTCATCTACAAATAAAGTGCCTGTTGCTCTTGTGGAATAAATTGCCTATGTTACATTAAAAAATGATAAGCTAGTAACATTGCAATAGGGAATGGATGGCAAACTGATACTAGGTTCATCGTTACTAGGTATGTCCACAAAAGAGGACATTCTCAGGACTGCAGCATCCACCCCCTTTGAAATTACAACACAGTACAGTATCAGCAATGTATCTGTATACTGTAGGAATAGAACCCACAGTCTTCTGCATCAAAAGCAAGTGTAGTACCTGTTGTGCTATTAACTATACAAGCAAGTACACCATAAGCTGCACTAAACTTCTCTTCAAGCTCTCAGTTCCTTGTAAAATGCACTCAACACTCAACTGTATCTCAACTTTGAAGCATAAGAAATCTGGAAAAGGCCAAAATTTATTGGGGGGGGGGGGACAAAATCCCAAAAACTAGGGACACATTTTAAACATTGCTTGTATAATATAAATCAAATCCAATAAATGGCTAGACTTCTCGGACACAATTTATTAAAGCGCTTTTCATCCAACTGTATCGTTGGACTTCTCGGACACAATTTATTTAAGCGCTTTTAATCTTGGAAAGTTGCTAGAATAAAACACTGTGCTACTACCATGCATTTCACTGCCAAGTCTTGATCACAGGACTCTGTGTACTATAATCAGAGCAACATACCACTGTGCCAAATAAGCTGTTTCATAAAAGACAAGTATTCAGTGAATTCAGTTCTCACCATAGCTTTCAACCTGTTAGCACAAAAAACCTAGACCAAGCCAATAATGGGGGAATACAGCCCCAAGGGACAAATTTCAATACTGATCTTATAAACAGAAAATTGCTAGAATAAAAGGTTTTGTGTTACCATGTACTTTCTGCAGTAAGTGGGTAGGGAATTCTAGCTCTTGCTATCTACCTCCCAAGCTGCAGGGTTTGAGTCTCACCACTGCCTGGTGTATTTCCTGACTTCTTTCTAAGTACTGGGGCATTTCACACACAGCAAAGAACTGAGAAATTTGAAGCTCACTACTGTTTATCATTTTTGACATGATGCAGTATGCATTAGTCTTTGCCAAAAAGATAAACATATGAGAATACAGTATATTACAACATCTTACTCTGCTGCAAACTTGTTGCTGTAAAAGGTATTAAACGTCTGATAAAACCACATCACTCTCTTAAGAAACTCGATGATAAACTTAACTTTAGCATTGATACAAAACAATTTATGTGAAAGGGAATACGTATGGCATATGTTAACCCAGTATTTCATTCCAAGTATATAGTGATCTATGACTGGACCACTGCATAGGACAGGGGAGAGAATAGATTTACTGCTGATACAGATAAGGTGTGAAATCTGTCTCATCATAGTTAAATGGCTAGATTTTACACCTTATCTGATCAAGTCTTGTTAAATTAGAACATCTGCCATCCTATAGTGTGCTATTTCTGAAGGAAAACACATCACTCTTTCTTAAATAGGCTTCATGCTCACACACACAAACACACACACACATACACATATGCACGCATGGACACACACACACACACACACACACACACACACACACACACACACACACACACACACACACACACACACACACACACACACACACACACACACACACACACACACACACACACACACAGATCAAAGCAGCATAAAGGAAACTGAACCTCAAGATTTCATGACTTATTAAGGTGCTGTATAACAGAAAGTTGCTTTCATTATACTTCCACAGGACATACACGACACGTCTATAATAATTTATTATGCAAACTGCTTCATACGGTCATGTGACATGCTACCGTTTATTTTTCAGAAGCTTCCAGAAGCCAGCCAGTGGTTAAAACAGCTTAGTAAATGTAGGAGCATGAAGTCTCATACAAATAAATGATGAAGTCATAAACATGTCTGATCTTAGAATCAAGGTTCGATAAATATTAAACACGGCCCTTTTACACGTATGGATTATGATATATGGCGAGTCCAAACTCTAAAATAAGAAAATTGCCAGAGAAAATGATCTCAGTAATGTTTCTAAGTATAAACATTGATTATGTTTCGATTTTCATTACCTGACTGTTCCTTTTTGGTCCAAATCACATCTCACAAATTGGCAATAGGAAAAAAGGGGACTCGCTATTTGAAATAAAGGTGCCCTAAAGGTGCAAAATTTATGTAATATGTGGTTGGGAAATGAATTGTGTAGTTTAATGGAAAACAGAAAGTCATGAAGATTGGATCAGCATAACCTATCTAGGAGCTGCCTATCCATCAAGATCCAATTAACAACCTAACCATAGAGCTTTAATGGGTTTCCAATCTAGTGGCCTGATAGACTCATCAATTCCGCTGGAAGAAATTAAGAAAATCAACCTCTCCTTGGCATTGCAGTGTCATTCCTCTCTCCAACTAATCCAGGAATACCTTATTTACTTTACAAATAGATCCTTAAATAGTATAGTACTATTTTTATCTCATTCACCTTAGCATTAGCATCTGATTTCCTTAAAAAAATAAGTATGACCGATGTAGTTCAAGGCACCAGTGTGTTGCATTTTTCCCACAAATTGCACATCCCCATATTCCCCAAACACACACACACACACACACACACACACACACACACACACACACACACACACACACTTTGTTAATATAAACAAGTACCTGAAAGTAGTTTCAGTCCAAACAAGTATTCCAGTCAGCTTCGTACTTCCAAGCCTGCACATATTCTTGTCAGCTTTGTTACTTCCAAGCCCACAAAGTTTCAAAAAGAAAGCCCCACAAGAGAGGAGAGAGAGACAAAGTCCTTCCCCATGAGAGCAGGCTCTAGTCTGCAGATGTTGTAGTCCGACAGACTTCTGGTATCTCTCTATATGCAGAATGCTGTCTTCCTAATCTGCACTACTTCATCAGCAGTACAGATTCCTGCACACATGCGTGAGTTCCGGGAATGCCGATCATGCATGCACGGAAGTCCGGGATTCGCATTTGTTATATGTTTTTTTTTCTTTTAATTCTTCAATTTTGTTTTATTTTCTGGAGGGGGGCGGCTGCAGTCCTGCAGTCCAATAGCACAAGCTGTCACTAGCTAGTGATGAGTTGTATTCCTGGACCTGCCAAGTGTGTCAATGTGTGTGCGTCCCTGTGAGAGTGTGGCGATGTTGATACTGGCACCTGTTCATGTGGACAGGCACGTGTACTACAGCTACCATATAGCTACCATAGCCCTTTTGCAGATGTTACTCACCATCACATATACATTTTGAGGGCTCCTCAACATGTAAGTTATGTGGTGCATCCAATAACTGCATTGAAATCTAATAGCACTATATAAATGTCAGGCATTTGATACCCTGTGCTGGTAGATGTGTGACACAAACATGCTTAAGTTTTACTCTCCCACCCCTCCCTGACTTTACTTTGCCGCTGTCTGCCTCTCTCACTCCCTCTCTGGTGGATGTGGAGAGCTACACCTGCTTTGCTTAGGCAGCAACATGTGTATTTTAAGTGCTGCTCATGATCAGCGGATGGCCTGTGCACGAATTGCAGCCCTCCTCTAACTGATTGCATGTGGAACAGCTGTGGTAACATTCCCATTGCCAGTTGCATGGAAACACACTCCAATATCTAGGAACATCATGTTGGTGATGGGCATTGTCATTCACTGTGAGCAGGAACTCGTTCTGTTGTTTGGCAAACAGCATCTCAGATGGACTGGGGATTTACCTCTAACAACATACACTGTGGAAACAGGGCAACACACAGGAGGGGGATGTGCCTGACCTGACTACAGACTGTAGGTGCTGCTATACTGCATTTGGAGTAATGTTGGTTTAACAGGGTGTGTGTGGATATGGCTGTCCTACATGTTTTAATAACTGCTGTGTCAGTGCTACGTTTATAAGGAAACCCCATCTGTAGGGTCATGTGCAGACTGGGCAGTGTGTGGTGCCTTTTGTTTCATGTGTTACCCACAGAGCACCTATCTGTGAACTGCAGAATGTAGTGTGAGGACTGCAGTCTGTAGATGGTGACAGCCATGAGAGTTACTGACTTCATATCCCTCAAAGGACATATGTTGCAACAAACCCTGTTACAACAGTAAATGTATGAGGTAATCACAGCAACATGTCAATATTGGCCCTGTGTATGTGCCTCTAGCCACAACTCTGTCAACCTTTGTACATATGTCATGCAGTAAGAGGTGCATATCTGCTGTACACCATAATTAGTGACATCATATCTGTGAGATAACAGACTGCTACACATGTTATGTATAGTAGGGGTTATATTTGATGACATAACCTGGACATTCTGTGGTTGTGTGTACAGTACTGAGGTCTGTGTATGTAAGCTAAATATTGACAGTGTGTGTATTGTCAATATGTATTGTGGCCTGTGTACAAACTGTGGTAGATGTCATCATTCCTGGTCCTGTTCTATCTGATGTTACATGCTGCTCCACTGTATGTTACCCTATCGGCTTACATGTTTGTAGGGCCATACACACAGGGGCGGCTCATGGCATCGGACTGCCGGTCTGCAGCCCCCTCAACTAAAAAGAATAAAGTGTCAAGAACTTTAAGAAATGTTTTTAAAAAAAAAATTACCTAATACCTTATTTTTTTTAATAAACAAACTTCCGAGTCCGTGACTCGGAAGTATGCGCATGCGCAGTGCGCACTTTAACCGCCTCGGGCTGCGGCGGTTTTAAACATCTTTTTTTTTTTTTTGATTGCAGCCTGTAGGGGTAATGAAGGCATCGTTGTGATGCCCAGAAGTCTATGCGGTTCCAAACCGCATAGAATTAGAAGGCTCGGACTGACGTCCGCAGGCACGCCATGACGTGCTTGCTAAGTTGCTGGGATAAATGCTGCTGATTGGTTGTCGCTCTCTTCCTGGGTTTTATGTGCTGGGAAAAGAGCGAGAATCAGTCAGTTCAGTTGTTAGCTTCAAGCTTCAGCTTTCCATGCTTAGCTTTGTGGATTATTTTACTTTTATTTTCCGATTTTAGTTTACGTTTTTATTTTGGTTTTGGGTGGATTTTGTGCTAGCTAGAGAACGAAGGAAGAACAGAAGAACAAGAAGAAAGAAGAAGAAAGAAGAAGAAAAGTACAGAGTGAAGGTGCAGAATTAAGTAAGTTAAGTAACAACTTAGGGTTGCCACCTTTTCAAATGCCCAAAGTGGGACATTTTTGGTACAAACATCAGATTTTTTGCAGGCTGTTTGTGTTTATCAAGTAATAGAAGAAGCATGCAAACAGCTTAGTCAAGTTCAACTCATGACATGAACATCATGATTAATATAGTGGGGATGGGATGGGGATCACATTTCTTTTTTACAATAATTGTCAGTACAGTTACAGTTTTATATCAATAATAAAATATATCATAATTCATCAAACCCAAATTTATATTTTTCTCTAAAGTATCGTAAACAACTTTTCATGTCTTGGCAAATGTACATCCTAGACATAATGTGTCAGAATTATTTTTCCTCAGCCAGGCTTAAACTTTTACATGATGCCAAAGAATTCCTTTCTAAGCACCTGTTTACTGAGATATTTAGAAAAAACATGTAAACTTATGCAAACTCATCCTTCTTTGTATATTAACTATACAGATAAATTTGAAAACATATCAAGCTGTAGAACTTACTATTACTATCAGTAACAATTTCCATTAACATCATCTACTGCTTCAAGTGGTACCATAAAACTATTTGTCACTTGCTTTTGGAAATATTGTCATGCGTATAGAAATGAGTTTGAAGTGTTTTGAGGATTTGGATACAGGAGAATCAGAATGTGTGTACGTGTCTGTGTTGTCTTGTGGTGTGTGTGTGTGTGTGTGTGTGTGGTAGGGAATACCTCAGGCTTGAACCCTGTACCTTGTATGCAGGTGTTAAAGACCTGAATTCCCCACCCACCACCATTTGTAAAAAAAAAAAAAAAACTGCAGATTTTTGCCTCATATTTGATCTGATCTGTTCCTCATAATATCTGCGGTTTGTAAATGTTGCAATGCTTGATATTTGATGGTGCAGTGGTAGCATTGTTGCCTCACAGCTGCAGGTTCTCAGGTTTGCTTCTTGGCTGGGGTGCCTTCTTTGTGGGGTCTTTATCTTCTCCCTGTGTTTGTGTGGGTTTGCTTTTGTGTCCTCCCATGTTACAAAGACACGTCTGCATTATTTCTTCCTGGGCCTCTACTGAAATTTTTTTTTTTGTTCCAAGTCAGACTGTCCTGATTAACAAATGTTAAATAAAATTGACAGGCATTTGAATTTCAGACTTCAGGTTTCTGAATGTTTAAGTCCTTGCATATTTCATGATGCAGTGGTAGTATTGTTGCTTCACAGCTATAGGTTTTCTGGTTTGATTCTTGGCTGGGGTGCCTTCTGTGTGGAGTCTGCATCTTCTCCCTGTGTTTGTGTGGATTTGCTCTGGTGCCCTGTCATTTTACAAAGACGTGTCTGCAGTATTTCTCCCTGGGTCTCTGCTGAAAATTGTTTTTATTCTGTCAGCAGTAAAATTGACAGGCATTTGAATTTCAGACTTCATGTTCTTCAGAAAATACATAGTAACACAATATTTTATTCTAGCAATTTTCTAAGTTTATAAGATGAATATTTGAAATTTGTCCCTATTTTTGGGACTGTATTCCCCCATTATTGGCTTTGTCCAGGTTTTTTGTGCTAAGGTTGACAGCTATGGCAAGAACTGAATTCACTGAATGTTTGAGGGCTGTATTCCCTCATTACTGGGTTTGTCCAGGTGTTTTGTACTAAGAGGTTGACAGCTATGGTGAGAACTGAATTCACTAAATGATAGCCATTTAAGTTTTTGTCTTCCTCTTTTACAAAGCAGCTGATCTGGCGTAGTGGTATGTTGCTCTGACTGTTTTGCACAGGGAGCTTGGCAGTAAAATGTATGGTTCTAGCAACTTTCCAAGATTATACAAGCAATGTTTGTGTCCCTGGTTTTTGGGCTTTTGACCCCCCCCCCAATACATTTTGGCTTTTTCCAGTTTTCTTGTGCTGCGAAGTTGAGTATTGAGTAGATTTTACAAGGAGCTGAGAGCTGCAGGGGAACAGAAGTTTAGTGTTGCTTAAGTGAAGTTGGTTTGCCTTGTTAATAGCACAACAGGTTGTGTACTTGCCTTTGATGCAGAAGGCTGTGGGTTCTACTCCCACAAGGGGTGGATGCTGCCATACTGAGAATGTTCTCCTTGGTGAAGATACTAACTATGAGTCCGTTATCAGTTTGCCATCCATTTCCTCTTGCAGTATTACTAGCTTATCATTTTTTTAATGTAATATAGGCAGTTTATTCCTGAGGGGCAACAGCCACTTTATTTTTCGATGAAACCATGAAATATAAAGGTGTTTGCTAGCAGCAACCTCTTCATTAGTTACAGATTTCTTTAATGTGGAATTATTTAGATGACTTTTACTTCTTCAGAGATAGTGCATATTTACTGATAATGGACTGTGTAGAATAGTGCACATTTACTGATAATGGTGGACTGTAGAATTGTGCATATTTACTGATAGTGGTGGACTGTAGAATTGTGCATATTTACTGATAATGGTGACTGTGGAAGTCTGAGTAGACTTTTATGATAAATGTTCTGTACTGGGCAGTTTTGTCATTATGGGTGCATGCATTTTGTTTCATTGCTTACTGGAAAAATGTTCAAAACAAATTTAAAATGCCCTCTAACAACTGTAATATATTGTACAAGGAATATAATTTAGTACAATGAGGAAGGTGTATCAAAGAGCACATGTATGTTTCATATGCAAGGGGCCTATGATTTGAAAACAGCCCAAAATTAATCTTTTATCTGCCACTGGCAAAATGTATTTTCTTTGAATGTGGGTTTCAATACTGTTTCAATGAATGTGAGTTTCAAGGGCAGAGAAGTTTTAATGCTAAGTTTTCATTGTGAGACTGCATTGCTTTGTTTAGTAGATGACTTAGTGTTTGTGCTGTAAAATACAAAATAAAACTTTCAAATGAAGTCCAACTCGTCATAGAAGTAAAGCAGTATGCACATAAGTCTTTATGGTAAAAGGAGTGAAATAGCCAAGTAATGGTTCATTGGAATGGCTGCAGAAGCTCCATTCAACCATGATTTTGTCAGGGGGGAAGGGCAGCAAACTCAGACAGGCCCAGCTGAACTATACCTCCCAACTGTCCAGATTTTCAAAGAATGAATAGATTTTTGCTTTTTATTTTTGGTTTGTTCTTCATAAAATTTGTAGTTTTCTGGCAAATCATTTAGAAATTAAGTCACTAAATAATGATACACTGAGTTTCAGACTTCATAACCTTCAGAAAAATGCATGCGAAAGTAAGAACTGTTATTCTATCAACTGTCTCAATTTATACAAGAGCAATTTTTAGTACTGTTTATATGTTCCCCCAATATATTTTGCCTTGTTCAGATTTACTGCATTAACAGGTTGAAAGGTACATGCAAATAAAATTGCTTTATAGAATTAGGCATAGCCAACCTCTCAACTTTCCCCGATTTTGGCTCAAAATGTTGCTCTTCCCCCTAATAATCCCTCCGCAAAATAGCAATTTTGGAAGAAAACATGGAGGGTTTACAATTAAGAAATAACTGTAATAATCAAAGTTATAGATTACTTGGAAATGCATGTAGATTCTTTTATTTTGTTAGCTGCTCAAGTTAGCAGTACTAATATTAAAGTGTCCCTTCTTTGACAGGTTCCCAGCTGTATTGTGTGGCTATTTTATATTTTTGCATCACATTTGGTCCATTTTTCATAAAATTGTGTTTTTTGGCAAATTAGTGACAAATCACTAAAGACTGAAGTTAGAAAATAATGACAGACATTTGAGTTTCAGATTTTATACCCTTCAGAAAAGTCATACTAATGCAAGACCTATTCTATTATTTTTCTAAGTTTATTAGAGCAATATTTAAAAATTGTCCTTATTTTTGGGTATTTGTCCCACTTCTGTGTATGGCTTTGTCCAGATTTCTTGCTCTGAGGTTGAGAGGTATGACAAATGTGTCAGGGCCATCAGTCAGCCAGAGACATTTCAAATTGTGACATACTTGTTGCACCCCACTCCACCATGTAGTGACTCTGGATGTGTCCAAGCAAGGCAAGGAGTAGTTATGCAGTGTAAATGTGCAGTGTGTCCCCCCCATCCAAGGTAGACACAAGTACTACAGTGGCTTTTCATCTGTCCTAGATTTTGCAGAAAGGTCTGGTTTCTGTCATATTTTTGTACTGTTGATTTATGCTTATTACTCAAAGTGCCTGTTGCTCTGTGCAATGCTTTAATGACCATAAGGTAAGCTTGTCTGAGATCGTAAGATGCAAGTAAGCTTTAATAAGCATACTGTTAAAGAATTGCCAACATTGAAAGCCTTTCTGTTGGTGCCATGCAGAGAATACTTGACTAGATAATGTATAAGCCTTGGGTATTAAAGGACAGGATTCCATTATTTTAAAAAGCTCATTACACTTGTTGAAGACTTCCAGTCATCTCTACAGACTTTACCTGTAAACTAAACAGAATGCCAATGATCATGTGTGGTCCATAACCTGTACAGTAATCCTTTAAGCAATGTATCTTGAGCTTGTTTCTTGTTTGCTTTTCATTTTTTACTTACATGTTTTCCCCATGAAACAAGTAGATAGTTGTCAGGCAGCAGGTCTTTTTTGGATAAGAAACATTTTTACAAGTGGGGCATCACAGAGATTTCTACTTTCAGCATGTTACTTGGTACTTTAATAAAGCTGAATATAAATTATAATTAGAACTGTAGTGCAAGGAGAAGTGGTTTGAGTTGAGTGCTTCTGGTTTTTCTTATACTTGATTTTGACTGGCATTCCAGTAATGTATTTAAAAAGTAATTTATTTTTTCATGCCTCACAACCTTTTGCTTCCATCTAGATATTAAGTAAGCTGTCATGCAGCCAATGCATTGAAATATTTTTATTCTTCTACACTTATTTTTGTCTTGATTGGACTCTCATAATGATGGTTTGCCACCCAGGGCAGCGTATTTAATTAAAGTTAGTTTTTGTGGTTTTGAGCATAGCTCCTCCCCTTTCTAGTTGGCCACAACCCTTCCCCTTGACCCCACCCATTCAGCTGTCTCCTGCAGCCCCCCTTTGATTTGAAGTCAACAGCCGCCACTGCATACGCACATGTCCCATACCACAGACAGGCATCGGGCCACATTGTGTAATGGCCCAGTATATGTAGGGTTAGTGTGTGAGTGGCACATATGAGGATGGTGTCGAACAGATAGTCCATATACTGTAATATTACTATAGCTTACCATATGTGGCTGTTGCTATGATCACATTGGCTGTGGTTATGCACTTTCACACTGATGTATCATACTCTGTGCTGTGACATGCCTGTAGACCCTGCTATATATGCAGATACATGTGTATTTCCCCATAGGAAATGTAGGCCAGTGTTGAGCCAGTCTGCTTGTAGCCTGCACAGTGCTTTGTTACATGCCTAGCAGCTTAGTGTACTTACCCAGTGGGATGTCATGTCCAGATACTTGCCAGATGTACTGCTGCTAGGCCTCCCTTAATAGTCATGTATGTCATACAGAACAGTGGGATGCTATACAGATGTATGTCAATATCTAATGGGTAGTATGTGGCCATGGCACCTCTGAACCAGCAGTTATGTATCAGGACAGACAGGGATGTGTGAATGCATAACCTATGGGGAAAATGTATATCAGTCATTACGCGTTATACCCATCTACATGGCTGTTAACATCCACATTGTCAGGCTTGGTCCACATGTCTTGCATAAGGGGTTCTGTGTATACCTCTGGACTGTACAGAGTGTGTCAGTATGTCCACATATATTGGCCAATATCTCTGCTGTAGTCCACAGGAGTATTATGTGCTAGCAGCGGTACTGTACTATGATGTCATTAGGATGTCTGTCAGTAGCCAATGGTGCACATGTTAAAAGCAGATGTGACCTCCCACACACACACCATTTCTGTGAAGACAATCTCTATTACAGTAGCAATACTCTACAAATATACCTGCTATACACACCTGACATCCTCTTGCACTACGAAGTTAGGACTATAGAGGCTGAGGTAGAGCTACACTCCATATTCAGGATATATGGTGAAAATATATCTATATATAATTATCCAGATATCTATATAGATATATACACATATACATATTGACATATATAGATGGATATGCATATGTACATATATATATATATATATATATATATATATATATATATATATATATATATATATATATATATATATACATATCAACACCCAGATATATATACATATACAGATAGGGATACATATGCACATATATGTATGGATATCTACATATATATTGACAGTAGTAGGTATATCAGAATAGATATGTATGCACATATAGTTATAGATATCTACATGTATACGAGCATAACTAGGCATATCTGTACACATAGAATGTGCATACATATATATCTATATACACATATATCTATATATACATACATGTATAATACATGTATATATATATATATATATATATATATATATATATATATATATATATATGTGTGTGTGTGTGTGTGTGTGTGTGTGTGTGTGTGTACATACTAAGGAATGTACACATGGCCATATATATGTAGCACTATACAGATGTGTATACAGACATATGTATGAGTATACATGTGTATGTACATATAGACATACATAGACCTATTATATGTATACAACCATATTCCTGTCATGAGTAAACTCATGGTTATGTATACCCTTCCAGATGTCTCTCACCGTATGTATCTGCTATGTGCACATTATGATAAAACAACATATGTGATGCAACAGTCATATTAATAACAAGGACTACACAATTCAGGAACTAAAGGCAATTTGTTCAATACTACTCAATATGTGTATTGACAGATATAATGGTAAAACAGCAGCTGTCTTCACAGTGGTCATGATGTAGTTGTTAAGTGCTGTGACTTCAGTGTGCTGGGTCCTGGGTTCAAGCCTTGTAGAGGCTGTTTATTTTGTTGCTGGGCAGAACAGTGGCCATTGGATACAGAGTGATTAAGGCACTTTTGAGCAGTTGTAAGTGGGTTTGTGTGGGTTTGCGCAGAGGAAAGCACTGTTAACTTCTGGTTACAGTTTCTAATACTCAGTTAGCTTCTAAATTGTGTAACCAGTGTAGGTGTTGCTTATCCCTGTGCAAACAGGCTTAAACCCGCTTACTGCTGCTTAAAAGTGCTTACTCTCGCTTACCCCCGCACTAATTTCTTTAAAAGAAAAGAAAAAAGGGTTGACAGGAAAGTGGTGAAAAAGGGGCACAAAGAGGGAAAGACAGTAGGAAAAATAGCTAGGGGTGTGCAGGAAGGGTGTAGGGAAGGTGCATAGTTGCCCATTTCTTCTACAGCAACAGCTGTGCATATACACTGAATTTGGAGGTAGATTTGGACACTAATACCCCTGGGAGGGGGTGAGGACAACAATAATAAGTTCTGATGCCAATTAGACCAGATTACATGTGTCCAGTTTTTGGGAGCAGATTGCCCTTTTTTTTTTTCAGGTGAGGGTGGGATGCTGGGGAGGAATAGTAGGTATATTTGGGGAGGTAGGTTGGGTAGGTTAACAGACAAGACAAACAAGACATACACAGGGGCGGTATGTGACACATGTGAGGACTAAACACCTTGATGGGGAGGGGTGTTGGGAAATCGGAAGCTCATGAGCCCCCTAGTGGACACAGTGTGACTGAGGTCCCCACCCATGGACAGTCACCACTGCACCTTCACAGCCCCGAAGGTGGCTGTGCTGGAGGCTGAATCACAGAGCCAGGCTGACCCTCTAATCGCAACACGCGGCCCTCGATCTGGCATAGCAGATCACCAAATTGCTGGTTGAGCTCGCTGCACACCATGACCCAGACCTGGCGATGCCTGTAAGGGGCAAGCCCCATTCCCTAAGGCAGTTCCACCTGAAGGTGGTGCAGGATCAACAGACAGGGAGGTCTCAGGTTGGACCCCAGACATGCTGGTGCCCAGTGCCATGGCCAGCTGAGGTGGCACAGGTGGGTCTGCTGGGACTGTCCTTGCCAAACATGCTATAGTGTTTAGATTTTATCATCATATGTGGGTTAGTAATAGTCAACACATTCCAGGGTTAGGTATAACATCATGCATAGATATTCCTATTAACCCAAACACCAGATACGGAACAGTTGCATAGCAAATAGAACACGTGCATATATGGGACCACAGTGGTAATAAGAACAGCATGCAGGTACACTGATCGCACCATGCCACCAATGTTGGAAAAATTCAATATAGCACATGCATGGGAACAATTAAAATATTTATCAAGCAAATGGACATTATCAGAACATTGGAGTCAATACATACCAGTTGGGGTGGGTATGTTGTTTATTGTTGGAGATATGGTGGGGGGGGGGAGATGTCAATTAACAACTAGAATATTCCTGTAGTCCACATTACTTTCCTAGTTAGTGCTGTTATCAGTACCTTACAAATCTTACTACACTAACCTATAGCCTTAGTTTGGACATTGATATGGCTGTCATCATCATTATACCTGAACTGATTTTACCTGCAGTATACACCTCTTACCTGATATACCTGTGGAGGGAATGTTTGTTAACACTAAATGTTTCTACACATACTCCCAGATTTTGGGTTGATGTTGTGCACATAGCTATGCAACTCTTTCTGCACAGACTCTGGCCATGTGTTGACCACATGCAGGTGTACCAGGACATATCTAGACTATTTCCCTCTTCAACCTTTAGTGACTTGGCACACACATATGCATGCTTTCTTACACAATTATATTATATAGCACAGTGTGGGTGACAGTCATACTTTATTATTCAGAGAAACTGCAACACTCACAATTCCCTACAATGCCAGAGTAAACAGTACCAGTACAGGGTATAATGTTTTTTATTTCTCAGCACAGTCTTTGTATCCGACGTACCTGTGGGAGCAATGTTTGTTAGCACTACCTGAATGCTGCCACTCAACGTTCCAGATTACTTATTAGTATTATGTACATACATCTCACTCTGTTACTGTACACACTCTGGTCACAGCTTCACAACATGGGGGTGTAGATAGGACATACTTGGCTTATTACTCTCCTAACAGTTTTGGGAGTTGCTACAGTGGCAGGATTGTTCTCATAGATGTTTGATAATCACTTGTATTCTACGTTTGCTGGCTAAACATCTGGGATCATCCCACAGACGTAAAAAGGGAACAGGGGGACAGGCAGCAGATATGGGCCCATATACTGGACATTTTGGTCTTATCTGTACAGTTGTGGGGTATGATTCTGTATGCAGCCTACTTCCACTCCCAGGCTTCAGACCGTGGCTGTGTCTGCTACAACTTAAACACTGTCCATCAGAGTTGTGTGCACTATATAGATATTGTTGTACATCTCCTATCTGCTTTCTGTGTTCTAATTCTCCTGTACTTTTGCATTCTGACCTTGTATTACAACACTCATACAGATTTCCTAGACAGTTATATTTTGTAGGACAGTGTGGGCAACAGTGATGAGTAATACCTCATTATTCAGACCAACTGCATCAGTCACAGTGCCATACAATACCAATGTAAACAGTACCAGAACAGGGTATAATTCTTGTATTTCTGGGCACAGTGTTGGTATGTGACAGACCTTTATGAGAAATATTTGTTAGCACTACCTGAATGTTGCCACACACAGTACCAGATTCCACATTAGTATTATGCACATACATCTCACTCTGTTATTGTACACACTCTGACCACAGCTTGACAAAATGTGGGTGTAAACGGGACATACATGGCTTCTTAGTCTCATAAGGTTTTGGGGAATTGCTAGTGTGCCAGCTTTGTTCTCATAGATGTGTGTCAATCAGTTGTATTTCCTGTTTGCTGCCTATATATCTGGGATCATCCCACTGATTTCCCAGGGGGACAGGTTGACAGGCAACAGATATGGGCCACTCTACTGGACATTCTGGACATATCTGTACAGTTGTGGGGTATGATTCTGTATGCAGACTACTACTACCACTGGCAGGATTCGAACCATGGCTGTGTGTGCTAAAAAAAACAACAGTTCACATCTCAGTTGCATGTGCTATTTGGGTTTTGTTGTCTGCCTTTTACCTGTTTTCTGTCTATGTGTGTCTCTCAGTTGTACTAAATAGCCTCTGGGGATTACACCAGTCTTATACAGGCATTCCTACACATTCTATTTATGGTGCACGGTGTGGGTAACAGTGCTTATTACAGCAGTACTATTACATGAATGCAAATCTACATTACTATATGATACCAAAGAATACACATGCAGTCCAGCAGTTAGACCTTTATTGTCGGGCTATTATGCTTTTATTTACATACATACTATATGAGTCTTTTCCTGCCATATTCTCCAGTGTATGCAGTACTTGCCTTAAACAATACAGGTTTTATACAGGCAATTAATTTATTAATACTTTTAGATTTATTTCCTATGACAGTACATGCAAGAGTATTACTGACCTGCCTTGCATTGCAACCTCTCCAGGTGACTGCCATGGGCCTCCTGGTTCACGGCCCACTTGATTACAGTTGTGGAGGACATAAGAGGAAAATTTAGCCATACCTATCCATGATATGCATGAGCTGGCAATGATTTCACACTTAGTGGGGTGATACTTACAGACAGCTGGGGCATCCCTTGCCGTTCTAGCCTCTTGGATCCACTGCTCCAAGAGGTCCCCCTTATGCTGCTTCAGGTTGGCATAGTGATGCCTGACCTGCTCAGCAGTTTGGGGTATGCCAGTGGCACTGGTGAGGTCACGGGCGAGATGGTCCCATGCGTCTGCCTTACATTGGCAGGCCTGATACTGGCCCTGCAGCAGTCTCTGACCATGGTCTTTGACAAGGAGTCATGCCATGACTCTGGACTCCTGGATGCACCAGCACTGCGCCCAAAAGCACACACTCTCTCCCCTTCCTGACATAGTGCCTGCAAGGGAAGCTATGACCAGTTATGGGATGTATTCCCGCCTCTTAGGTTTAAGTAGGGCCGATTTCCTGCACTTTTTTGTGAGTGGCCAGTTTTGAAAAGGCTAAGCTATGGCCAAACCTGCTTACCTAAGGTTGGCATTGTTTAAATGGATATAACCCTGGGAACATTGAGTTAGCTAGCCTACTAGCGTTGCTTAGATTTGACTTTGCATTATATTTCCTTTTTGGCATTGATTTATTATTCATTACATCTTATATGTATGCCTGGTATCCATGATTCATGTGAACGGACATTGTATGGATTCCTTGTGTTTCATTGGGGACTTCAACACTCTATTACAATTACACCTGACTTCTGGGATTACTGCTGTACTCCAGTTCACATATTTATGTTATGTAGTGGGTTACTGAACATATTTCTGTATACGGATTCCTTTCACAGGTTCAGTTTGATTTTACAATAGTGAAGACTTGTTTGCTAATACCTCATTCTTCTCTATTGTTGTGATGGCTTGGTGGTTAACTGCTGTGACTATGGTGTATAGGGTCCTGGGTTCAAGCCTTGCAAGGCTGTTTTTTTTTGTTGATGGGCAGAACAAGGGCCATTGGATACAGAGTGATTAAGGCACTTTTGTGCATTTGTAAGCGGGTTTGCATGGGTTTGCATGGGTTTGTGTGAGGGTAAGCAATGCTAACCTCTGGTTACATATGCTTACAGAAAGTTAGCTTCAATATTGCTTGACCTGCGTGTGCATTGCTACCCCCACGCAAATGGGCTTAAACTCGCTTACTACTGCTTAAATATGCTTTTTACAGCTTATTGCTGCTTAAACCTGCTTACTAGTGCTTTATTCATTATGACACTGACACCTGACATGTGCGTTTACTGCTGTACTCCAGTTCACAAATATATATTATTTAGTGGGTTATGCAGCAAAAATATTGGTCATAACATGCTTTGCCATGGAAAATGAAATGCATGGCAGTGGGACTCAAACTGGGAATGCCTACTCATAAGGCGAATGCTCTGCCTACTACACTATTGTTATGCTGCCTCACTTGCATATATCTTCCTTGTTATCCTCTTCAGCCATTTAAGCTGCATTAACCATAGATAAGAGCTGGGCACACCCACGCACCTATGGTTAGCTTTAATCGGATTTTTAAAAAATAAAGAAATACAGGTTTGTTCATTTTATTTGTATTTACTTGCTGTTGTACACCAGGGGGAATGTTGGTGGTGATATGCAGGCACCTATGAGTGGTCTTGCTCATTTCTTGGGCCTTTCTGCTGTTCTTCATTGCGGGGGCGTGTATATTATGAGAGCTCTGCTCTCAGACACACCCCCTGCACTCTTACACGCTCTGTGTAAGACTAGGAGCTCAGGCAGCATGCCTCATTAATATGCATGACACACTGCCATCCTGCTCCTAAATGGCTGCTTCCATGCAGGACTAAGCTAGTCCTGCACATAAGATTAGTAAATCTAGGGGTACATCTGTAATTAAATGTTAATTGATTCTTATCTTCAAGGCAAGTGTGTTTTTTACATTGTACTACTTGAAGGCCTTAGCCTAGACAGCAAAGTATGTTATGTTTTGCAGATTACTGTATCATATGTTTTGTTTGAGAGTTGCATTAATCAGTTATGCATTTCAAACACCTAACTGCTATACGAAATGGCATAAACAACTGAAATAGTACACAAATAAACATTTTTATGTATGAAAACTTGTGTGTGCTATCCTGTCCTTTGCATTGTGTGTGGGTATATGTTTCATGCAATAATTATCATAATTAAGAAAGAATCAGACACTGGCCATTTGAAAAGGTGGCAACTGTAGGAATAATGGCTGTTTGATATGCTGTGCACCCTCTATATATACTCGTTTTATATATATCTATAAGTATTTATATATTTATATGTGTATGTATGTGTATACACACACACACACACACACACACACACACACACACACACACATATATATATATATATATATATATATATATATATATATATTTCTGTGTATATGTATCATTGGAATGTTTAGTGCTTTCACATTGTACATTCCCTATGGTAGACTGACTGTTCTGCATATGTTAGGGAAATCATCCTGACATCTTACAACTGAGATGGCTTACTGGTAACTTGTTGTGGCAATGTTGTGCAGGGCCCAGCATTCAAGACTTGCAAGTGTTGATTATTGTGTTGCAAAGCATATCGGTTTAGCTGTGGAGGAAGGTATACTGGCAATAATTACAAGCGATCCCTATTTTGGTCCCATTCACCCCCATTAACAGTGCCTTTGGTCAGATGTTTTGCAGTGAGAGGTTCAGAGTGTGGATCCAATGTGTGAATGCAATACATACACACGCACACACACACACACACACACACACGTATATATATATATATATATATATATATATATATATATATATATATATATATATTTATAGATATATATATATATATATATATATATATAGACATATATATATATATATATATATATATATATATATATATATATAGAGAGAGAGAGACATATATATATATATATATATATATATATATATATATATATATAGACATGTATGTCTACATATATACAGATACATGATATATATATATATATATATATATATATATATATATATATATATATATACATATAAATATATACACACACACACACACACACACACACACACACACACACACACACACACACACACACACACACACACACACACACACACACATACATCTACATATATAAATACACTTTCCCTGCTGTTGAATGATTGTGCTGCATGATATGTTTGAGAAAACATCACACTTATGTACAGCTCAAATGGCTTAGTGGTAAGTCGCTATGGTGTGCAGTGTCCTGTGTTCAAGACTTGCAAGGACTGATTATTTTGTTGCTGAGCAAAACAAGGGCTGTTGGATACAGAGTGATTAAGGCACTTTTAAGCAGTTTTAAGCAGGTTTGCACAGGTTTGCATGGTGGTAAGCAATGCTAACTTCTGGTTAAATAAGCTTACAGACCACCTGAAAGTGCTTAATCTGTGTAGGCATTGCTTAGTGCCATGCAAACAGGCTTAATCCCACTTACTACTGCTTAAAAGTGCTTACTCCCACTTACCCCAATGCTAATTTCTTTAAAAGAAAAGAAAAAAGGGGTGATAGGAAAGTGGTGAAAAAGGGGACACAAAGAGAGAAAGACAATAGGAAAAGTAGCTAGGGATGTGCAGGACGGGTGTAAGGAAGGTCCATAGCTGTCCATTTCTTCTACAGAAACAGCTGTGCATATATACTGAATTTGGAGGTAGATTTGGACACTCAACCCCCTGAGAGGGGAGTGAGGAGAACAATAATGTATTGTGACGCCAGTTAGACCAGATTACATGTGTCCAGTGGACTTGTGTGCAAAAATGGACAGCTATGTATGGGGCAAAATTTTGGGGGGGGACAGATTGCCCTTTTTTTTAAGGTGAGAGTGGGATGTTGGGGAAGGATAGTAGGTATATTTGAGGAGGTAGATTGGGTTGGAAGACAGACAAGACAGCATACAGGGGTAGTATATGACACATGTGGGGGTAAACATCTTGGATGGGGAGGAGTATTTGGAAATCGGAAGCCCATGAGCCCCCAAATGAAAACAGTGAGACTGAGGTCCCCACCTATGGGTAGTAACGACTGCACCTTCACGGCCTCAAAGGTGGCTGTGCTGGGAGCTGAGCAGGTGGGGCAGGCTGACCCTATAAATGTGCCCAGCGGCCCTCAAGCTGGCATAGCAGATCTCCAGACTGCCTTCAGAACTTGCTACTCACCAATCCCCGGACCTGACTTCATGTGACAGGATCCTGTCCATCCCCACTCCCGGGGGGGTGAGCCCCATCCCCTGAGGCAGTTCCACCTGAAGGTGCTGCAGGACCAGCAAATGAGGAGGTCCCAGGGTGGGTCCAAGATGTGCCGGGGCCCAGTGCAACAGCTTGATGAGGCGGGAGAGGTGGGTCCGCTGGGACCGGCCTTCAGAAAAGTGCTATGGTGTTGCAGTTTTAAAACATATGTAGGTTAGTAATAGTCAGCACAATCCAGGATTAGTTGTAACAGTATGCATAGATATTCCCATTATCCCAAAAACAGATTTGGAACAGTTGCATAGCAAACAGAGCACATGCATATATGGAACCCCAGTGGCCATTACAATGGCATGCAGGTTACATTGAAAACAACAGGCCACCAATGATAGTATTTCAACATGGAACATTAATAGAAACACATTTCAATATTTATTGAACAATAGGACATATGTCCCAACAGTAGGTTTGGTGTAAACATACCCATTGATTTGTGTATTTAGATTATTGTTGCAGATATGGTGGGGGGAGAGACAGATGTCAATTAACAACTTATATATCCTTGTAGTACTCACAGCTTTAATGATCATTGCTCTAATCATTAATGTACAGGTATTATTACAATACCCTATGGCCTTGGTTTGGGCAGTGGTATGTTTGTACACAGTGTGTAACTGTCTTATAACTAAATTTTACATCTCTTACCTGGTAGACCTGAGGAGGGAATGTTTGTTAACACTACCTGACTGTTTCTCCACATATTCCCAGATTCCAAGTTAATATTATGCACATAGCTCTCAATCTCTTAATGCACACAATCTGGGCAAAGCTTGACAACATGGGGGTACAAATAGGGACATATTTTGAAAATTAAGTTAAAGCAGCAAACAAACACCAACTGTACCACAGCTAGGAAGTTTATTATAAAACACAGGTAAGCGCTTTCAAGGATGTACCCCTTCATCAGACAACTCACAAAAACACCTAATTCCTTATATACTAAAAACACTTGCTATCAATGAAGTCTTAAAGATACAATGTTAAAAACAAATACATGAAAATAGTTCACTCTAATATATCTTAAATATACATATATCTGATTCAAAAATCCATAGATATAGATACTCACATTGTATATATGAGTTGTGGTTAGTCATAATATAATAAAATTGCTAAAACCATGTCCTACTGTGCAATGATATTAAAACTAGAACTATAACGTACAACATAAATACATAATGCACTAATAACATGTAAACTATAATAAGTATGCATATGAAAAGACATAGTGTAAATATATATATATATATATATATATATATATATATATATATATATATATATATATATATATATATATATATATGCATGTGTGTATATAAGTATATAAAAGTGTACATAAATGTATATAGATAAGAAATGTATACATAAGGAATATATAAATAACTTAATTTGTCATAATAACAGAACATAGATTACAATAACTAAAGTTATATATAAAAAATTGTAAAATCCTAACAGCCAATGTTTGAGTGGACGAGCTTTTAAGAAAGGTTTCAAGTACGCCATATTGTTTAGACCTGGAGGTTTATCTGCATTAAACAACATAATCCATTTTGTTCTGCAATCTCCATGTCATTAGACAAATTGCCCCTCTCAATCTCTCTGGCAGGACTTGTAGTACAAGGAACTTAAAATTATGGTCTGGTCCCTCGTTCTTATTATGCATAGCTATAGCACTGCCCTCTTTACAATTCTTGATGTCCCTGTAGTGTTCTAATATTCTCTTTTTTAACGGTCTGTTAGTTTTACCTATGTAAAAACTAAAACATACTATGCAATAGGCAAGATATACTACATTGGATGTAGTACAGTCAGCGTATTGACTGCTGTTAAAACTGAAACCCTTAGATGGGTGTACAAAGTTTCTACCACTGTGAATATACTTGCAGGCTGTACAATCTCTACATATGTAGGTACCCAATCTATCAGATCTATTCTGGATGGTTAATGTATCATTCCTATAGCAAAGGTGACTCTTTAATGTTCTATTGTTCCTAAATGTAAAATTAGGTTTAGGCCCAATAATACCTTGCAGATCATTAATTGCAGAAAGAATGCCCCAGTTCTTAGTAATCACATTACAAACAGAATTAACATTACTGGCAAATGTTAATGGCATTCATAGGGTGTTATCAATAACCCCTTGCGTATGGCTGGTTATATTGTTGTTAATGATTGGAGTATTTAGTTCAATGCTCCCATCTTCATAAAAATAAGGTCTGCACCTTCCATTTCTATTGCTCCAACCTTCATTAATACATTTATCTATAATGTGTGCATTATATCCCTTCTCTAAGAATTCTGTCTTCAATAGTTGTAAAGCACTGGCTAATTCACTGTCATTATTGAACAATCTCATAATTCTGTAAACTTGACCCTTAATGATATTCCGCTTGGTATGCTTAGGATGCATACTTGTGTTGTGCAGGTAGTTGTTCTTCCTAACAGGTTTCCTATATAGGCTGGTTTTGATTTGAAGTAAATTATCTTTCCTAACCTTGACATCCAAGAAATCAATCTCTTGAAGAATACTTAGTTGTAAACCTAAGAAATGTAGTAGTATTGTTCAAGTAAGAAAATAATTCATTTAAATCAGCCTCAGTGCCATGCCATAGCAAAAAGATGTCATCCACATACCTAGTGTACCAGCTAATATGTTTGCTGTATATAGCATTAGATAATACATGAGTTTGTTCCCATTGTACGAGGGAAAGGTTGGCGTAGCTGTTGGCACAAGCTGTGCCCATAGCTACACCAACTTTCTGTAAATATTAATTCTTATGAAAAATGAAAACGTTGGTCAATATGATGTCCAACAATGCACAAATCAAATCACACTTGTTCCTAGTGTGATTTGCGTTGTTAAGTAACTCCCTTACATTGTCAATGCCCCATTCACTGGGGATGACAGTGAAATGTGATTCTACATCCATTGTCACAAAGAAACAATTGCTATCACCATTAATGTCAGCCCATTTAAATCTAAGAGTTTCCAGGAATGTTTTGGAGTCTTTAAGCACACTATCACAATCTTTCAGTAATGAATGTAGAGTTTTTTCAACAAAAATCAAAAGGGGCTCAGTCACCCACCCTCTGCTAGATACAATGGGATGCATTGGTGGTATGTATAGGTTTTATGAATCTTGGGTAACCCGTATACCTCAGGAATAGTAGGACTACTCACAGAAAAATAGTCAAATAGTTGCTCATTAATCATCCCTGTAATCAACAGGTCAAAAATCAAAAAGGAAACCTTATCTATAATACCTTTCACAACAAGGCATGATACAGATTGATATGTTACATTATTATTTAACAATTGAAACATTTGTTCAAGATATAGTTCCTTGTCCAGAACAACAATCCCCCCTCCCTTATCTGCAGGCCGTATCTCAATAGAGTTCATTAGTTTCAACTCTTCCAGGGCTTTGTATTCAGATGTACTTAAATTGTAAAAAGTCTCAGAACAAATACCAGCATTTAATACCTCTCTAATTTGTTTGTCACATACTTCAATAAATGTGTCTATTATAGCATTACCCTGAGGAACATATGTACTGGGCTTCTTAAAAATGCCTTTGTTCATTTGAGTGTTAGTGCCAAACATGGTTCTTAGAGTTAAACTGCGACCAAACAAATGCAAATCTCTCAGAACTTCAGGTAGATGTGCTTTCTTCTTTGGCACAAAGGTTACACCTCTATTTAACAACATAGTCTGGGTTTCAGAAAGCGTATGAGAGGAGATATTGAAAATTAAACCTGCCTGAATCTTTTCCTGTTGTGCCCTTCCGGACTCAGCGGTATTTGCTATTGCTGATTCCTTGAACATCCCCTGATGGGTAAGAGGTTCTGTAGTAAAAAAAATCACTTTGTTTGTTGAACTGGACCCTGCTGTCATCGTTCCGTTGCTGGAAGTTTGCAGATGTCTGACATCTTTGGGTCTAACAACTGGTATGCCATCTACATTTTGAGTCGACTTACTCGCACCCATTAAATCAGTCGCTGGTTGTACAGGACCATTTGTTGTGCCTGTATAGTTGGTAGCCATGTTGCTGCCTTTCATGTATGGCATGGCACTGAGGCTGATTTAAATGAATTATTTTTTTACTTGAACAATACTACTACATTCCTTAGGTTTACAACTAAGTATTCTGTTCAAGAGATTGATTTTTTGGATGTCAAGGTTAGGAAAGATGATTTACTTCACATCAAAATCAGCCTATAAAGGAAGCCTGTTAGGAAGAACAACTACCTGCACAGCACAAGTATGCATCCTAACCATACCAAGTGGAATATCATTAAGGGTCAAGTTTACAGAACTATGTGATTGTTCAATAATGACAGTGAATTAGGCAGTGCTCTACAACTATTAAAGACAGAATTCTTAGAGAGGGGATATAATGCACATGTTATAGATAAATGTATTAATGAAGGTTGGAGCAATAGAAATGGAAGGTGCAGACCTTATTTTTATGAAGATGGGAGCATTGAACTAAATACTCAAATCATTAACAACAATATGACCAGCCATACTTAAGGGGTTATTGATAACACCCTAAGAATGCCATTAGCATTTGCCAGTAATATTAATTCTGTTTGTAATGTGATTACTAAGAATTGAGGCATTCTTTCTACAATTAATGATCTA
Source organism: Protopterus annectens (assembly GCF_019279795.1). Lineage (NCBI taxonomy): Eukaryota > Metazoa > Chordata > Ceratodontiformes > Protopteridae > Protopterus > Protopterus annectens. The sequence continues at coordinate 1,107,032,431 of NC_056746.1, forward strand.
TAAGGTATTATTGGGCCTAAACCTAATTTTACATTTAGGAACAATAGAACATTAAAAGTCACCTTTGCTATAGGAATGATACATTAACCATCCAGAATATATCTGATAGATTGGGTACCTACATATGTAGAGATTGTACAGCCTGCAAGTATATTCACAGTGGTAGAAGCTTTGTACACCCATCTAAGGGTTTCAGTTTTAACAGCAGTCAATACTCTGACTGCACAACATCCAATGTAGTATATCTTGGCTATTGCACAGTATGTTTCAGTTTTTACATAGGTAAAACTAACAGGTGGTTGAAAGAGAGAATACTGGAACACTACAGGGACATCAAGAATTGTAAAGAGAGTAGTGCTATAGCTATGCATAATAAGAACAAGGGACCAGACCATAATTTTAAGTTCCTTGTACTATAAGTCCTGCCAGAGAGATTGAGAGGGGCAATTTGTCTAATTACACTGAGGTTGCAGAACAAAAATGGATTATGTTGTTTAATGCAGATAAACCTCCAGGTCTAAACAATATGGTGTCCTTGAAACCTTTCTTAAAAGCTTGTCCACTCAAACATTGACTGTTAGGATTTTACAATTTTTTATATATATAAAACTTTAGTTATTGTAATCTATGTTCTGTTATTATGACACATTGTTATTTATGTATTCCTTATGTATACATTTCTTATCTATATACATTTATGTACACTTTTATATACTTATATACACACATGCATATATATATATATATATATATATATATATATATATATATATATATACACTATGTCTTTCCATATGCATATTTATTATATTTTACATGTTATTAGTGCATTATGTATTTATGTTGTACATTATAGTTCTAGTTTTAATATCATTATATAGTAGGACATGGTTTTAGCAATTTTATTACATTATGACTAACCACGACTCATATATACAATGCGTGTATCAATATCTATGGATTTTTGAATCAGATATATGTATATTTAAGATATACTAGAATGAACCTTTCTCATGTATTTGTTTTTAACATTGTATCTTTAAGACTTAATTGATAGCATGTGTTTTTACTATATAAGGAATGAGAGGTGTTTTTGTGAGTTGTCTGATGAAGGGGTACATCCCTGAAAGCGCTTACTTTCGTTTTATAATAAACTTCCTAGCTGTGGTACAGTTGGTGTTTGTTTGCTGCTTTAAGTTTATCTTTTTTAAGCCAGCTGTTTTATTAGTTGGTAGAGGATTTTTGTGTTTCATATTTTGAATATTGCTCTCATAAACTTGGAGACTTGCTAGAGTGACAGGATTTGTTTTATTATACATTTTCTGAAGGTTATGAGGTCTGAAAATCAAATGCATGTCATTATTTGGTGACTACAATTTTAAAATCATCCCACTGATTTGCTAGAGGGACAGAGGAACAGGCAGAAAATATGAGCCAATTATCTGGACATTCTGAAAAAATTTGTACAGTTGAGAAGTATGATTATACATACAGCTTACTACCACTCCCAGGATTCGAACCATGGCTGTGTCTGCTAAAATACAACAGTTTAAGTTTCAGCAGAGTGTGCTATTTGGATATGGCTGTCTACTCCTTTGGTGTTTTGTGTCTCTCTTGGTTGTACAACCTGACCTTGTAATTACAACAGTCTTATACAGACATTCCTAGGCATATTTTTATGTAGCACAGTGTGAGAAACAGTGATTGACACAACAGTACTTTCTAATATCAGATGTTACTGAATGCTACATGTCAGGCCATACAATACCAGAGTAAACACTACCAGTCCAGGATTTAAATCTTTATTGGCAGGCACAGTTTTCTTATCTGACAGACCTGTGGAGGGAATGTTTGTTAACACTACCTGACTGTTTCTACACATATTCCCACATTCTGAGTTAATATTATGCACATAACTCTCAATCTCTTAATGCACACACTCTGGACAAAGCTTGACAACATGGGGATACAAATAGGGGCATATTTTGAATATTACTCTCATAAACTTGGAGAGTTGCTAGAGTGACAGGATTTGTTTTAATATACATTTTCTGAAGGTTTTGAGGTCTGAAAATCAAATGTATGTCATTATTTAGTGACTACAATTCTGAGATCATCCCACTGATTTGCCAGGGGGACAGAGGAACAGGCAGAATATATGAGCCAATTATCTGGACATTCTGAAAAATTGTACAGTTGAGAGGAATGATTATGCATACAGCTTACTACCACTCCCAGGATTCAAACCATGGCTATATCTGCTAAAAATACAGCAATTTTAAGTTTCAGCAGAGTGTGCTATTTGGATATTGCTATCTATCTTTTCAGTGTTTTCTGATTAACTCTCTCTTGGTTGTACAGTCTGATCTTGTACTTACAACAGTCTTACACAGACATTTCTAGACATTTTTTATGTAGCACAGTGTGGGTAACAGTGGTTAACACATTACTGTTCAGAGAATGCAACAATAAATGCCATACAATACCACAGTAAACACAACCAGTCTAGGATTTAGAGCTTTATTGCCAGGCAGTTACAGTTTTATTTAAATATGACCTATATGGGACTATTACATTCATATTGTCTGGTTTATTCAGTACAACCCATGCACAGTTGTTATACTGCCAGGTGAGTTTATACTAATTTATATTTATATTTATTTGGTATGACTACTACAAGCAGGATTGTTACTCACCAGCTTCACGACGCAGCCTTTGCAACCTACTAGCATGGGCTTCCTGATTCACAGCCTGCTCAGCTGCAGTTGTAAGGGAAATATAGAAATATTTCGGCATACCTATCCATCATATACACAGGCTGGACATTAGTAAACAGTTACTGGTATGAGTACTTACACACTGCTGGGACATCATCCCTCTGCCTTGCTTCTTTTACCCTCTCGTTCAAGAGCTCCCTCTTTCTCCACTTCAAGTCGGCATAGTGGTGCCAGGCCTGCTCACCAGTCTGAGGGATACCAGTGGCACTGGTTTGATAGTTTTATATATCAAAGTAATTAGGTTACATAAAGAATTATGAAAAATTTAGATAGGTTTTCGAAGTAGACCTTTTTAGTACATTTTTTCCTAACATACCATGGGCTAAGGGAGTTTTTAATACATTCAAATTTACAAAAACATATGTATTAACTAGGGTTTTATTAATGTGTTGAATTATGTTGTTTTTATTTCATGATAACGTGACTATTTTTATTGATTGATGCATATTTGAGAGCTGTATATAAAGATGAAATGAGTAAGGTTTTTTTATCTGATAAAGTTCCATTTTGTTACGGTGAATAAAGGGAACAAAAATGCTAATTACCTTACTCTGCCTAGTGTCCTGGTTCTTTGCCTCATTGCAGTCTTGTGCTTTGTGTTTCGAGTGTGGTTACAGAGTTTATATCATATTGCATTTATAAAAAAAAAATAATTATTTGTTGTGTTATTTTATTTGTACCCTTCAGAATATCCCTGCTAATGCTGAACCTGTTATTCTATCAACTTTCGGGTTTGTGGGACGATTGTCCCTTTTGGCTTTGTCCACATTCCTTACTCTGACAGGTTGGGAGGTGTGTGCTATGTGCTTATGCTACATCTGTTATTCTGACAATATTTGTCTTGGTAGGGATGATTGTCCCTTATGACTTTGACCACATTTGTTATCCTGATAGTTTGGGAGTGTTATGAGCATTCTCATTCATTTTAAATTGCCAAAAGGCAATTCTGGAGTGCAGGGGGCATGTATATTGTGAGAGCTCTGCTCTCACACACACTCCCTGTGCTCGTACATGGAACCATGTCCATTTTAGGGCACGACAGTGTGCCTTCATATGTATGTATGGCACGCTGCTGTGCTGAATAGGAATGGCCTCTGTCATGCAGGAATAACTTATTCCTGCACAGCTGCTTACTGAATCCCATGGATTATCTTTTTTATTTAGTTTTTCATCTTTATAAATTTGTTCTATGTTTTCTTCTCTTTTAATGAATAATTCCAATACATATTCTTTAATTATTTCATATATTCCTAATTGCTCTTATTTGCTTACTTTTCTTATTCTTTAATTGTCTTATTATTTTTCCTTCTTTTATTATTTTACTCAAATATGGTGCTACCTCTTTCTTTCCTTGAAAATGATATGTTTGTTTATATAACAAGTTGTTAAGTTTAATTTGATTCATTTTATACATTTCTCTTTCTTTTTCATAAAAGGAATTTTTCTTCTCTAATAAACCTCTGATTGTTTCTAGATTTAACATCTTATCTCTTTTTTTTCTTCCTTATACCTGCTAAAAACACTTTTTTATATTTCTCTTTAAAATTAAGCTACCAAACAGTCCAATTCTCCTAAAACTCTGTCATATTCATATAATGTTTTTCATACTTCCATAAGTTCTTTTTTCTCTTCTAAATCTAATTCATTTTCATTAATTCTTTTCATTAATGTATTCCTTTTTCTATTCTTATATATGCTTCATTTTCCTGTACTTTAATCCATATAGCCATATGATCTGAAAATCCAGCATACTTAATTCATTTTGCTTTAACTTTTAAACTATCAGATATTAAAAAATAATCAATTTCTGTCCTAATTTCATTTCTTTTATAGGTCCAGTGTTTATTCTTTCATGCACTTAACTTTCTGCTTCTCATTTTAACCTCACAGTTGCTCTTATTTTTTTCTTAAAATACAATCAAAATCACCCACTGCTATAATGTCCATATTTACACAAACATATTCAAGAATATTTTTAAGCATAATATTTTTCCTATTTTTTGTTACATATGCATATAAAGCTATAATTCTTTACACATATTCTTTCTATCTGAACTCTATTACCATAATTTGTTCATAGTTCCACTATGGTTACATCTAATATTTTAATGCTTTCTTGACATAATAAGCATATGCCCAAGCAGGACCCCTTTGAAATCTTGAAATACTGAAAGATCAACTTTCAGTATTTCAAGACAAAAATAATGAAAATACAGTTATTCAAAACTGTACTTTAATGAATGTTAGATTATTGAATCTGTGGTTGTTGTGTTATGCTTTGTCTTTAAGGTGCAGTGTGATCTGGAATTTAGACATGGCAGATGATGTGTGGTTGTGTATGGAGATTCAGGTAGGTTTTAACTGTTTAAGGGTTTTGTGTAGGGATTTATTATTTTTTAGTTGTTTGGGAAGTTTTGGGAGTAGGATGGGGTAGATAGGTGAGAGCATGTGTGTGTTAGTGTCGAAGGTGGTGAGTTTTGTAAATGTGTAGTATGTGTGTTTTTTGAGTGTATGTTTGACAGTGTGCAAAGTAAGTGTAGAGTGTGTAACGGTAGTTTTTTGTGTTTTTCGTGGTAGTGTGACCTCAGAGTTGGTATATATAAGTAGGGGTGGTATGGGGGGTGCAGGGGGGCTTGACCCCTGCTTATACATGAGTTATGTGGGTTTTGTTGGTATATGTGTTTTGTTGCTTTGTTACTGTGTAGGCAGGGAGGTGTTGTTTGTGATGTTGTGGTGGAGGGTATATTAAAAAACTGAATATCACTTGCTGAAAATTCGGTGTTATCAACTTTCAGTATAGGGACATTCAGTTTTTTAATTTCTCGTTGTAGTATGTGTTCGGTATTTCGGTCTCGAGATACTGAAAGTCGATCTTTCAGTATTTCAAGATTTGAAAGTAGACACACCCAAGCATGTTTCTTTCCCATGTTCCAAACTACCACACCATTCCAAAGTTTTTCAGTTTGTATTCTTTCTTCCTCTATTAATAATCTGATATCGTCTGAAACAATAATATGCGCATCTACTGCAGCACACTATTGTAATCTACCTATTCTACTCTTAAGATTTTTTCATACTGTTCACATTTAAAGATAATATTTTCAGCTTTTAAGAACAGTTAGTGTAATAAAAATTTTATCCCTTTCCTTTCTTATTTTCTCTAAGCATATTTTTTTTAATTTTCTTTTCCTTTCTTTAACTCTTTTCCCTATTGAATTATTTTTATTTCTTACTGCACACCAGTCAGTTCTTCCTCACTTGTCTCCTCTCTTTCTTTTTCCTTGTTACTTTCTTCAACTTCATGTACAACCTCTTCATTAGCCACATCATTCTGCACATTTTCTTGTATAAGACATTCTTCTATTTCTTTCTCCTGTATAACTTAATTTTTATTTTCTTGCACATTCATTTCACATTTTAGCATGAATGACCAGTATTGCCACATTTATTGCACTTTAAATCACATTTTTGGCATTATACCCTGTTTTACCACATAAATAACCCCCCAGATTTACTAAACTTCCATGCACGACTAGCTTAGTCCTGCACGGAAGTGCCTGCTTAGGAGCAGGAAGGCAGCACATCATGCATATTAATAAGGTGCGCTGCCCGAGCTCCTAAGCTTATATGGAACATGTAAGAATGCAAGAGGTGTGTCTGAGAGCAGAGCTCTCAGAATAAACATGCTCCTGCAATGTAAAACAGCAGAAAGGGGTAAGGAATGAGCGAGACCACTCATAGGTGTCCGCATATCCCCACCAACAGTCCCCCATGTGTACAACAGCAACAGTACATATAAATAAAATGAAGAAACCCTTTTATTTTTCTTTAAAAATCCGATTAAAGTTAACCGCAGGTGCGCCCATTGCTTAGCTAAGGTTAAAGCAGCTTAAAAGGCTGAGGAGGATAACAAGGAAGTTATATGCAAATGAAGCAGCAGAGCAATAGTGTAGTGGGCAGAGCATTTGCCTTACGAGCAGACATTCCTGGTTTGAGTCTCACTGCAGCACATTCCATTTTCCATGGCAAAGCACGTTATGACCAATATTTTTGTTGCAAAACCCACTAAATAACATATATTTATGAACTGGAGTACTGCAGGAAATGCACATGTGAAGCGTCAGTGTCATAATGAATAAGGCACTAGTAAGTAGGTTTAAGCAGAAATAAGCAGTTGTAAGCATATTTAAGCACTATTAAGGGGGTTTGAGTGTATTTGCGTGGGGATAACCAATGCCTACACTGGTTAAGCAATTATGAAGCTAACTCTCTGAATGCAGATGTAACGGCAGGTTAGCAGTGCTTACAGTTGCGCAAACCCACTTACAAGTCCTCAAAAGTGCCTTAATCACTCTGTATCCAATTGCCCTTGTTCTGCCCATCAACAAAATAAATAGCCATACAGGTCTCGAACCCCATGTCTATACACCATAGTCCCAGTAGTTATCCACCAAGCCATCATAGAAGTACAAAAGAATGAGGTAGTAATAAACATATCCTCACCACAGTATAACCAAACTGAACCTGTGAAAGTCATCAGTATACAGTCATATGTGCCATAACCCACTACATAACATAAATATGTGAACTGCAGTACAGCAGTAAGCCCAGAAGTAAGGTGTAATTGTAATAGAGTGTTAAAGTCCACAATAAAACACAAGGACCCCACAGAGTGTATGTACACATCAATCAGGGATACTAGGCATACATATAAGGTATAATGAATAATAACACAATGCCAAAAAGGCATTATAATAAATGTGTAATGCAGGCAATGCTAAGCATTGCACAGGCCAGCTTAGAAGGTGTGAGCAATGTATAGACCAATTAACTCTTTGTGGCCAATGCTATACCCCTTTAAACAATGCTAACCTTAGGTAAGCAGGTTTGCCCATAGCTTAGCCTTTTCAAAACCGGCCAATCACGGAACAATGTGGGAAATTGGCCCTACTTAAACCCAAGATTTGGGAATACAGCTTATAATTGGTTGTAGCTTTCCCTTGCAGGCACTATGGCAGTAAGGGGAGAACAAGTGCACTTCCGGCTGCATTGCTGGTGCATCCAGGAGTCCAAGGACATGGCAGGACTCCTAGTTAAAGACTATGCACAGAGACTGCTGCAGGTCCAGTACCAGGGCTCCCAATATAAGGTGGAGGCCTGGTATCGTCTCGCCCGTGACCTCAACAGTGCCACTGGCATACCCCAAACTGGTGATCAGGTCAGGCACCACTATGCCGACCTAAATAGTGGCGGAAGGGAGACCACTTGGAGGAGTGGCTCCAAGAGGCTAGAGCATCAGGGGATGTTCCAGCCGTGTGTAAGTATCATCCCAGTATATGTGTAATAATTGCCAGCTCAGGTATATCATGGATAGGTACGCCTAAATATTTCTGTTATGTCCCCCACAGCTGCAACGGAGTGGGCCACGAACCAGGAGGTCCACATCTGCCGCCTGGTGTAGTTGCAATGTGAGGCAGGTCAGTAATACTCATGCTTTTACTGTCATAGGAAATAAAAGTAGTAGTAAATTAATTTCTAGTATAAAACCTGTATTGTTCAAGGCAAGTACTGCATACACTACAGAATATGGCAGGAAGAGTCTCATATTGTTTGTATGGCAATAAAAGTGTAATATCCTGACAAAACAGGTCTAACTGCTGGAATGCATGTGTATATTCTGGTATCATATGGTAATGTAGATTTGCAATCATGTAATAGTACTGTAGTATTAAGCACTGTTACCCACACCATGCACCATAAATTGAATGTGTAGGAATGCCTGTATATGACAGGTGTAATCCCCAGAGGCCATTTAGTACAACTGAGAGACACAAAGACAGTAAACAGGGAAAATGCAGACAACAAAAAACAAATAGCACATGCAACTGAGATGTGAACTGTTGTTTTTTTAAGCACACACAGTCACTGTTCAAATCCTGTCAGTGGTAGTAGTCTGCATACAGAATCATACCCCACAACTGTACAGATATGTCCAGAATGTCTATTAAAGTGGCCCATATCTAATGCCTATCAATCTGTCCCCCTGCGAAATCAGTGGGATGATCCCAGTCCTATAGACAGCAAACAGGAAATACAACTGATTGACATATATCTGTGACAACAAACCTGGGACACTAGCAACTCCCCAATACCTTATGTGACTAAGAAGCCACGTATGTCACATTTACACCCCAACTTGTTAAGCTGTGGTCAGAGTGTGTACAGTAACAGAGTGAGATGTATGTGCATAATAGTAATGTGGAACCTGGCACTGTGTGTGGGAACATTCACGTAGTGCTAATAAACATTCCTTCCACAGGTCTGTCAGATACCAACACTGTGCCCAGAAATACAAGAATGATATGCAGTTGTTTTGAATAATGAGGTATTACACATCACTGTCACCCACACTGTCCTAGAACATATAACTGTCTAGAAAATTTGTGTAAGAGTGTTGTTATACAAGGTCAGAATGCATAAGCACAGGGGATTAATAAGACAGAATGCAGATTGGAGATATACAGCAATATCAACATAGTAGACACAATTGTGATGGGCAGTGTTTAAGTTGTAGCAGACACAGCCATGATCTGAATCCTGGGAGTGGAATTAGACTGTATACAGATTCATGCCCCACAACTTTACACATGAGGCCAGAATGTCCAGTATATGTGCCCATATCTGCTGCCTGTCCCCCTGTCACCCTGGTAAGTCTGTGGGATGGTCCCAGATGTGTAGCCAGCAAACAGGGAATACAAGTGATTGTCAACCATCATGAGATCACACCTGTCACTGTAGCAACCCTCAAAACTGTTAGGAGAGTAATATTTCAAGTATGGCCTACCTACACTCCAATGTTGTCAAGCTGTGACCAGAGCGTGTACAGTAACAGAGTGAGATGTATGTGCATAATACTAATGTGTAATCTGGAACCTTGTGTGACAACAGTCAGGTAGTGCTAACAAACATAGCTCCCACAGGTACATTGGATATGAACACTGTGCTGAGAAATATAGACCAATATAACATGTACTGGTACCGTCCACCCTGGTATTGTAGTGGATTGTGAGTGTTGCAGTTTCTCTGAATAATAAAGCATCACTGGTCACTGTCACCCACACTGTGCTACATAATATAACTGTGTAGGAAAACATGTATATGTGTGTGTCAGGCCACTAAAGGTGGAAGAGGGCAATATTCTAGATATGTCCAGGCACACCAGCATGTGGTCAACACATGGCCAGAGTCTATGCAGAAAGAGTTGGATAGAATATGCAAAACATCAACCCGGAATCTGAGAGTATGTGTACAAACAGTTAGTCAGTGTTAACAAACATTCCCTACACAGGTATACCAGGTAAGAGGTGTATACTGCAGGTAAAACTGGTTCATGTGCAATGATGTTGACAGCCATATCAGTGTCCAATATAGGCCTATAGGGTAGTGTAGTAAGACTTGCAAGGTACAGATAACAGCACTGACTAAGAAAGTAATATGGAGTACAGGAATATACTAATTGTTAATTGACATCTGCCCCCCCCACCTTATCTCCAACAATAATCAACATAACCACCCCACTGGTATGTACTAAGTCTGATACTGTCCAATTGTTTGTTAATATTTAATAGTTCCCATGCATGTGCCATATTGAATTATTCCAACATTGTTGGCATGGTGCCATCAAGGTACCTACATCTGCATGCTGTTCTTAGTACCACTGTGGTCCCATATATGCATGTGTTTTGTTTGCTATGCAACTGTTCCGTATCTGGTGTCTGGGTTAATGGGAATATCTATGCATGCTGTTATACCTAACCCTAGAATGTGTTGACTATTACTAACCTATATATGATGTTGAAATCTAAACACTATAGCACACTTGGGAAAGCCGGCCCCAGTGGACCCACCTGTCCCACCTCAGCTGGCCAAGGCACCAGGCACTAGCATGTCTGGGGCCCAACCCCGCACCTCCCTGTCTGTTGGTCCTACACCACCTTCGGGTGGAACCGCCTCAGGGGATGGGGCTCGCTCCCCCCGGGAGTGGGCATAGACAAGCATCTGTCACTCATTGCCAGGTCGGGGTCATGGTGCAAAGAGCGATCAACGAGCAGTTTGGTGATATTCTATGCCAGCTCGAGGGCCGCATGTCACAATTAGAGAGTCATCTTGGCTCTGCGACTCAGCCCCCAGCACAGCCATCTTTGGCACTGCGAAGGTGCAGTGGTGACTGCCCATGGGTGGGGACCTCAGTCCCACTGTTACCACTAGGGGGCTTGTGGGCTTCAGATATCCCAGCACCCCTCTCCATCAAGGTGTTTACCCCCCACGTGTCAGATACCGCCCCTGTATGCATCTTGTGTGTCTTGTCTGTTAACCTACCCAATCTACCTCCCCAAATATACCTACTACCCCTCCCCAACATCCCACTCTCACCTGAAGAAAAAAAGGGCAATCTGTTCCCACAAAAAGTCACGCCCCATACATAGCTGTCCATTTCGCACGTGTCCACTGGACACATGCAATCTGATCTAATTAGCATCACAACTTATTATTGTTGTCCTCACCCCTCTCCCAGGGGGTTGAGTGTCCAAATCTACCTCCAAATTCAGTGTATATGCACAGCTGTTGCTGTAGAAGAAATGGGCAGCTATGGACCTTCCCTACACCCTTCCTGCACATCCCTAGCTATTTTCCCTACTGTCTTTCCCTCTTTGTGCCCCTTTTTTCACCACTTTCCTATCAACCCCTTTTTCTTTTCTTTTCTTTTAAAGAAATTAGCATGGGAGTAAGCAGCAGTAAGCACTTTTAAGCAGTAGTAAGTGGGTTTAAGCCTGTTTGCATGGGGGAAGCAATGCCTACACACATTAAGCAATTTAGAAGCTAACTGAATATAAGAAACTATAACTGGAAGTTAGAAGGGCTTACGTCCACGCAAACCCGCACAAACCCGCTTACAATTGCTTTAAAGTGCCTTAATCACTCTGTATCCAGTGGCCCATGTTCTGCCCAGCAACAAAATAAACAGCCTATGCAAGGCTCACACCCAGGACCCTGCACACCATAGACAAAGTGATCTACCACTAAGCCATGCCAGTTATACATAATTCGAATGTTTTCAGAAACATATCATCCAGCCCAGTCATGCAACAGTACAGAGAATGTATACCAACATCTAGATGTATGTATGTGTGTAAATATATTAATATCTAAACAGATACAAAATATCTATATATGTAGATATATATAAATTTAGAAATATATACATATATATAAGTTTGTATGAACATATATACATGCAAATGCCTACATTGGCACATATATATGTCTACACCTATATGTCTACATATACACAGCAAGTTACATATATGTAAGCAGATATATATCTATGTAGGTATATACGGACATAGTTATATATATATATGTAAGCAGATATATATATCCATACAGGAATATATGGACATACATGTGTAGATATCAATGGGAGATTAACTAAATCCTAAATGTCCACATGCACCATTAACGGGGTTGAGAGGCCCCAATTTGTAGGAATAGGTATACCTCCCCACAGCCAAACACGTCCACTCGCAATACACTACCAAGTGTTGCAGATCCTATAACCAGGTCCTGACAGGTCATGGGCACCAAGATGTTAACAGTACTACATCCCACCTGTATGATGTCAGGCTGGTATTGGTAACATATCATGCAGTACAGTCTGGCTCCCATAGGAAATGTAAAATGTGGAAGTTAGTAACATTCCCAGGATACATATACACAGACACATATATGCAGATACAGATATATATATATATATATATATATATATATATATATATATATATATATATATAGATAGACATGTGATTACACATACACATGCAGAGATATGTAAAGTAAGAAACTCGTGTAGTAGGCGCACACAATATGGAACAGCCACTATGCCTACAGTTAACACCCTAACAACTGGACACTGGATGGGCCACCCATACAAATGACATATGTTGCCTGCAACATATACCCACAGAGAGGCCATAGGATAAAACACCACACACAGGTTTGCAGAAATGGAATACCTTTATTTGTGTACTATTTCAGATGTACATCCCATGTCATATAGCTGTTCGGACACTGACATCCATATAAACAGAGTAATGCAACTGTGAAACAGTTCCACTAATACAGTAGTCTGGAAATGTCCACAACTGTTGCTGTCCAGGACAAGCCCTTCAAATTGTACAATAGTAATGACAGACTGGGCCACAGGATACTACACAATCAGCAAAAAGTGATGCAGGTGTATAGTCCAGCAGCCCATATCTACACTCTGTACACAATCACTAGGTGGTACAGACTTCAGTTGGCCAAATGGGATGTAACTGATACATAGCATGGCATAACTGACACCATTACAGGCACACTGACAAACAGAACAGTCTGTATAGCAGGAGGCAGTAGGCCTGCAGTAACCCACTTTATGTAAGTAATGTCAAGATAGATGAAATTTATGGTACTGTACATCCAGATACCTTATAGCAGCCCACCCCTGATACCCTCACATTTTGTAACAGCCTAGGTTATGTATGGTGCATTCCCCCCTAGACTTAATACTACAGGGCCATATACCACTGTTACATACACTGGCCTATGGAGTGCATATGGGCACACATGTGTTGTGCAGGTGAAGCCCACATATCTATGACTCCAGCCCCATCGTATGTGTGGTGGATACAACAGCAGTGAACTGCTGGCAGGAATGGCAGCATGGTATATGTATATGTGCATATGTATCACTATCTGTATATGTGTAGACATATAATGCTCTGTATGTGCATATATCTGGGCGTGTATATGCTTATCTATGTACATATACACATCCATCAATATATGCCGATATGTACATGTGAAATTATCTATATAGATATCTGGATAATCATATGTACATATATATTCACCATATGTCCTGAACATGGGGTGTAGCCCTACCTCAGCCCCTATAGTCCCAACACCATAGTGCAAGAGGATGTTGATATGTATAGCAGGTATATTAGTAGACTATTGCTACTGTAATAGGGATTGTCTTCACAGACATGGTGCGCGTGGGAGGTCACATCTGATTTTCACATGTGTGCCATTGGCTACTGACCGCTGCAAGCACGTAATGCTCCTGTGGACTACAGCAGAGATATTGGCCAATAGATGTGGGCATTCTGACACACTCTGTACAGTCCAGAGGTATACACAGAACCCCTTAGTGCAGTACATGTGGACCAAACCTGACAATATGGATGTTAACAGCCATGTAGATGAGTATAACACATAACAACTGGTATACATTTGCCCCATAGGTTATGCATTCACACACCCCTGTCTATCCTGTCACATAATAACTGCTAGTACAGAGGTGCCATGGCCACATACTACCCACTAGATATTGACATATATCTGTACAGCATCCCACCACTCAGTCTGGCATACGTGACTGTTAAGGGAGGCCCGGCAGCAGTACATCTGGCAAGTATCTGCACATGACATCTCACTGGGTAAGTACATTAAGCTGCTAGGCATGTAACAAAGCACTGTGCAGGCTACAAGCAGGCTGGCTAAACACTGGCCTACATCTCCTATGGGGAATGCACATGTACCTGCATATATAGCAGGCTCTACAGGCATGTCACAGCACAGGGTAAGATACACCTGTGTAGAAGTGCATAACCACAACAAATGTGAACACAGCCACAGCCACATATGGTAAGCTAGCATAATATTACAGTATATGGACTATCTGTTTAACACCATCCTCATATGTGCCACTCAAACACTAACTCTACATATACTGGACCACTACACAGTATGGCCTGATGCCTGTCTGTGGCATGGGACATGTGTGTGTATGGCCCTACAAACATGTAAGCTAATATAGTAACATACAGTGGAGCAGCATGTAACATCAGATATGACGGGACCTAGAACTATGACATCTACCACAGTCTGTACACAGGCCAAGGTACATATTGACAATACACACACTGTCAACATTCACCATACATACACAGACCTCACTACTGTACAAAAACCACAGAATGTCCAGGTTATGTCATCAAATATAACCCCTACTGTACATAACATGTGTAACAGTCTGATATCACACTTCTTGTTACCAGACTTGATGACACTAATTATGGTTTACAGCACATATGCACCTCTTAATGCATGACATATGTACAGAGGGTGACTGAGTTGTGGCTGGAAGCACATACACAAGGCCAATATTGACATGTTGCAGTGATAACATCTTACATTTACTGTTGTAACAGGGTTTGTTGCAACATATGTCCTATGAGGTATATGAAGTCAGTAACTGTCCTGGCTTTCAACATCTACAGACTGCAATCTCACACTGCCTTCTGCAGTTCACAGATACATGCTCTGTGGGTAGCACATGAAATCAAAGGCACCACACACTGCCCAGTCTGCAGATGACCCTACAGATGGGGAGTCCTCGTAAAATAGAACTGACATGACAGGTATTAATACCTGTAGGACAGCCATGTCTGCACACACCCTGTTAAACCAACATTACTCCAAATGCAGTATAGTAGCACTTACACTCTGTAGTCAGGTCAGGCACATTCCCCCTCCTGTGTGTTGCCCTGTTTCCACAGTGTATGTTGTCAGTGGTAAATCCCCAGTCCATCTGAGATGCTGTTTACCAAACAACAGATTGAGTTCCTGCTCACAGTGAATGGAAAGGCCCAACACCAACATGATTTTCCTAGATACTGGAGTGTATTTCCATGCAATTGGCTATGGGAATGTTACCATAGCTGTTCAACATGCAATCAGCTAGGGGAGGGCTGCAATTCGTGCAGAGGCCATCAGCTGATCATGAGCATCACTTAAAATGCACATGCTGGTGCCTAAGCAAAGCTGGTGTAGGTCTCCATATCCATCAGTGAGGGAGTGAGAGAGACAAAGAGAGGCAATGATAAGTCAGGGGGGGTGGGAGAGTAAAACTTAAGCATGTTTGTGTCACACACCTACCAGTACAGGGTATCAAACCCCTGATGACTATGTAGTGCTATCACAGTCCTACGCAGTTATGTGATGCACCACATAGGTTACCTGTTGTAGAGTCCTCAAAACATATATGCGATGGTGAGTGACATCTGCAACAGGGATATGGTAGCTATATGGTAGGTGAAGTACAGGTGCCTGTCCACATGAGCAGGTGCCAGCGTCAGCACAGCCACACTCTCACAGGGACGCACACACATTGACACACTTGGCAGGGCCAGGGATATAGCTCATCACTAGTGAGATTGCCACAAGACATTACTGTGCAGGTATGAAATGCACCACATGGGTCATACAGAGGTTATATGGGCAAAGGGTATGGGGAGGTGTCTGACATCAGACAGCATGCTTCAGTATGCTACTGGTGGTTGTAGTGAGTGTGGATGTGATCATATGCATCATACACCACACACACACAAACACACAGGGTGCCAGTACTGACATGGCATTGGTGCATTTCTGCATGGGTATGTGGTGGTCGACTGTGCCAGATGGCTATACAAGGCTAGGTGATGGGTATACCTTGGCATCAGACCACATGACAATGGTCTGCATTGTGGCTCAGAACTGTGGTTCCTGCATTTGCCCACACAGATGGGTATCTACCATCTAGTCACCTGGGTGACTATTGCGTGTGGCCAATGCTGTGCATCAATGGCCATGTATGTGTTCCTTAGTCCATAACATGGATGGTGTCTGGGATGTGCACACCTCCCACATGCATGTACAGTGACATGTGGATCTGTACCTAGGGTGCTACGACCATGTTGTGTACACAGATTATCATCAGATGTGCCAGTCTTGGTCACCTGTGGCAGGAACTGGTAATGGACAGCAGATTAACCCTGCACCTACATTGATAGCATGCTAATGGCATTCCCTGTTGTCAGTGGCATCTGTCCATACAGGACATGTTTTCGGGCATGGTATGTCCTTTGTGTGTCACATGTCATGGCACCACAGGTGTTTCAGGTGTCCAGTGGGGAACATGGGGAAGGTGCACTGACTGCATGTATGTGCCTATTGGACTGATGGACAGGGTGCCATGCCATCTGTAGGCCACTGCAATCACTCCATAGTTACTATTGGTTGGCATTATGCAGTGTACTACACACATATTGGCTGTTGCCTCAAGATGTGTGTGTGTGTGTGTGTGTGTGTGTGTGTGTGTATGAGACATGGGTTGAGACTGGGCTCTGGGTAATACTGGGGTTGCTAACTGTGATTGCCTGGCCTTGATGTCACATGTATGGGTATAGATTTGCACCCCAGCCTCTCGGCTATTTTACATCTGTTATCCCTGTACAGTGGACATTGTGATATATACTAGGACCACCATATCATATAAGAAATTTTCAAAACCCACCCCACATTGAGTCCAGGTGTCACACACTCACCTCCAGACAGGATACAAGTTACACACACACACACACACACACACACACACACACACACACACACACACACACACACACACACACACATACCTGTCATGGCTGGGAATAGAACCCCTACCTAAATAAGTTATTACACTACAGCACTACAAAGCTATAGCATGCACCACAGACATGACTAGAGTATTTCTTCCCCAAAGATGTATATCACATTGGATGACATCAGCAGGATTGCCAAAGTAGGGCATTTGACACGTACTGAGTTTGACTAGCCTAAGATGCATTGTTCCCTACACAGAGATTGAAACACATACAACCGACTTGTGTGGGTATAGAACCCCTAATAGCATGGAGCTGTTATAGGACACACAACACAGGGATTACTGGAGAACTCTTTCCCCAAAGGTGTATTTCACAATAAATGACATCAGCAGGATTACCAAAGTAGGCCATTTGACATGTACTGAGTGTGACTAGCATAAAATGCATTGTTCCCTAAACAGAGATTGAAACACACACAAAACATCCACAACTGACATGTGCGGATATCAAACCCCTAACAGAGCTCTATATCGCACTACAGTATGGAGCTGTTATAGGACACACCACAGAGGATTACTGAAGAACTCTTTCCCCAAAGGTGTATTTTCACAATGAATGACATCAGCAGGATTGCCAAAATAGGGCATTTGACATGTACTGAGTGTGAGTAGCCTAAAATGCATTGCTCCCTACACAGAGATTGAAACACACACAAAACATTCACAACCAACATGTGCGGGTATAGAACCCTTAACAGACGTCTATAGCATACTACAGCAGTACACAGTTATGGCACGTGCTATGGAGATAACTGGGCTACACCCTTCCCAAAGGTGTATTTCTAGGTAGATGACATCAGCAGCCTTGCCAAAGTAGGTCATATGGATTGTATGGAGTGTGATTACCAAAAAAAGCATTGCTTTCTACACAGTCAGGGATAGACAGACACACACAGTTGCCAAGGCTGGGGTTAGAATTCCTACCTAACTATTTTATCACAATACAGCAATACACAGATATGGCACATGCTATGGAGATTACTGGGACACAACCTTCCCAGAGATGTATTTCTAGGTGGATGACATCAGTGACCTTACCAAAGCAGACCATTTCAATTGTAGGGAGTGTGACTATGCTAAAAAAACATTGTGCTCTACACAGACAAACACACAAACACACACAGTTGTCAAGGCTGGGGTTAGAACCCCTACCTAACAATTTTATCACACTACAGCAGTACACAGTTATGGTACACACTATGGAGATTACTGGGATACAACCTTCCAGAGATGTATATCTGGATGAGGACATCAGCAGCCTTACCAAAGTAGAGCATTTCAATTGTAGGGAGTGTGACCACCCTAAAAAGCATTGCTCTCTACACAGACAGACACACACACAGTTGCCAAGGTTGGAGTTAGAACTCCTACGCAAATAATTTATCACACTACAGCAGTATGCAGTTACGGAACATGCCAAGGAGATTACTGTGCTAAAACTCTCCCAAAGGTGTACTTCACAGTGGATGACCTCAGCATGCTTGTCATAGTGGAGATATGGGGAGGGCAGTGTGTGTGCATGGGCCATAACCCATTCATCTAGGGGTTGACATGCCACATGCGGGCACAACCTGGGTCATATTTCACAGGTACATGTATACAGCTGCTAGATGACTACTTCCTTGAACAGTCATGTTGCACAGCTGGCGTGTGCATCACATACTCTGTAATGCTGTCAGATACCAGTGGCTAGTATCTGCAGTGAGTGACATCTGACCCTCATGTGGTTGTGGCCCTTTGGCTGTGTGCTGGGTGGGACAGGCCTGGATGGCTCCTTGTCACAGTCACCCTCTTCCACACATCTATGTATGTCTACCTTTGGCTTATTATAGTGTGTTGTCCTTACATATATGCCTGTATTCCTATCCACTGTGTCTGCAAAGCATGAGTAGTGCATACTGAGGAGTGTCTGTGCTAACATCTGCAGCTGCCAGATATGTCTATTCCACTGGTGTTTGCAAGCATGGCCTTCACATGTTTAAGTGTGTGAGCATGTCCAGTATGATCTTTCAGTATGTTGTTGACTGACACTGCTTTCATTTCTCTAAGTGTGTGGGCATGCCCAGTATGGCCATCTGTAATGAATGTGTGGATCAAGTCCAGGTTGCTTGTACTGCAGTGCTGACCTTTGTGTTGTACACCTACAGGTAGCATGCTGTCTCTGCAGGATATCCATCAATCATTTGGCATTGACTGTTACTACATTTCTGCATAGGATGGGGGGGCACACCTGACTACTTCTACATTTCTACACAGGATTGTCGGGAGTACACCTGACTGTGACTACATTTCTATGTAGGATGGGGGGCACACATAACACTTGTACACATTTGCTAGGACTGTACTGGTATGTCGGGTACTTCATTTCAGTCTGTAGTCTTACCTATCGTGCTGACTAGAGGCATACCAGTGTACTACAGATCTTAGCTTTTAATTCAATACATATTAGTTTCTTACTTCCTACCTTTCAGAACTGACATCCCACTGCCTGACCTGCTGTAGTCTGTCTGTGTAGGCCTGGGGGGAGGTTACCCATTGGCCTCATTCAGAGGCCATAGCACAGCCTTTGTTTGTGTTTGTCTACACCAGTCCTGCTGGCTGTAAATGTTGTTGGGGATGTGAACCCCCCTGACTGGCATGTGTGAGTCACATACCTTGTGGGTGTCCCAGTACTGAGGGTGGTGCTGCAGGACTGCCTATGTCAGGAGCACATAGTACACTCCCTACACATGGTTAAACACAGGTAATGTAATGTTTGGTATCCCTTTTACTGTATGTGAGAGTCAGAGAGAGGTGTTATTCCCCGGGTCCCTCCTGTGTCAGTGTATGTGCTATGCGTTGCCTCTTTGCCAAGGCCAGGGCATACTGGGCACGCCTTCTTCTGCCTACTGGGGAAGGCTCAGGTTGTTCCTCCTTTGAGTCACTCTGTGCCTGTGCAGACCTTGGCAATTGTGGGGGGCTATGTGGTCCTGCCCCATGCTGTTCCTGCTGCAGCTGTTTCCACAGGATCATATTGTGTAGCATGGCACATACAAGGACAATTTAGGTACATGTAGCTTGTGAGTACTGCAAGGCTCCACCGGATGTGTCCAGGCACCAGAACCGTGACTTGAGCATCCCAAACACACACTCTACTATAATTCTGGTCTGTGCATGTGCCTCATTATGGCATTCTTGTTCGGGTCTGTGTGCATTTCTGATGGGTGTCATCAGCCATGGCTCCAGTGCGTATCCAGCATCCCTCACTAGGTGACTGTCAGGGCTGTCCCCATTGGCAAATCTCTGGTACAGCTGTGTCAGTATGCCAGATGTGGGAATTGTGATAGCGTCCAGGTCAGCCAGCACACACATTCATTATTATGCCCTGGGCATCGCACATGACCTGACAGTTGATAGAGGGGAAGCCCTTGCAGTTGATGTAGAACCTACCCCGCTCACCAGCTGGTACTTTGATGCATATGTGCATGCAGTGTATAGCACCCACTGCCTCTGGGTATTCTGCTATTTGGTGGAACAGTTGCATATTGCTGGCCAACGCCTCACGGGTGTTGGGGAAATATACGTGCTCAACAACATGTGCTGACATGGCATCCAGAAACTGGTGGGGTACCCTGGATGCTGATGCCTGTGAAATCCCCAATATATCCCAAGTTAGCCTTTGGAAGGTACCTGTGGCTAGTATTCATAGGCCTACACATACCTTGGTATCCACTGGGATGGGTTCCCCTCTCTTTGTTCTGTGTGTCAGGCATGGCTGGCACAGCTCAACAATTTGCTGTAGGAGGTCCCTGTCCACTCTATAGTGCTTCACTATCTTCAGCTCATGTAGCCCCTGGTAGGTTACCCTGGGTCTGTACACTCTTCTCCATCTCCTCATTGTGTGTTGGTCGACAGCCTTCACATCCTCACCACCTTCAGCCTCCTCCACAAGTTGTTGTATGATAGCTATTGCAGCCCCTATCATTTTGCTGTTGTGAGTGTTAAAAGTTCACCACTTGTTTACACCGGTAGTGTAGAGTGTGGGAAAAAACAGAGGGGAAGGGGTTTACATAATTTATAGTAGTGTTCTGAGCTGGGCTGGTCTGCTGCCTGTGTAATTGGCTGATTCTGATATATTTCACCTGCCAGCTAAGCTAGTTCTCCTTGATTACCTTCCTACTGCTGTTTTCCCTTCCCATTGCCTTCTTCTTTAAGCCCATGTGCACACCGCACAAACAGAATGCTCAAATGTGCACACTGCTGCTATTTCCCAGTTTAACTTATTTTTTCTTCCTGTAAAACCTGGTGCACAGTGCGCACACCTGTTTAGGCTTTGTAAAGAGTGCTAGGCAGGTTTAGACACACACCCTAGCTTAGCTGTGTTAAGCTAGGAGCATACCTGAGCCACAGGGCTCCAATCCACTTACAGTATGCCTGACACCCCCCATGATGTCACCTAACTCTTAGGCTTGCACCAAGCTATTCCTACTCTTACACTGTTGGGACCTGGTTCATATGCTGGAGAAAACTGGGATTCACTATCTTTCCCCTCATTTGCATAGGATTGTTTGCTAATGCATAGTTACATGTCTCACACTGAGCCTCCCTCCCTTAGCAACTGAGCCTCTGCCCCCCCCTTAGCAACCACTACTCACTGGCCATGTTGTCTTCTACCTACCATTGACTTGCATGGCAGAATACTGATTTTAGTTAGAATGCTTAATTTAGGTTCATTTTGTTACTTTCCCCGGATCACAAAAAGTTGATTTCTGTATTTTTTTATGTTTGCAATGCCAATGGCCTTATACTTGGCCATTGGCATGCTTACTACATGATATGCAGCCTTTATTTAGAGCTGTCATAGCTCCATTTTGGATTTTGCAGAAATGTACTCGGTTACTAACCGAGTACATTTCTTCAGATAGCACTAGTCCTGCACGGACTGTTGCAAGCTTCCTGGATTGCAATATCACCTCATTTGCATAGATTTATCCTGAAAATGAGGTGATTTGCATACCAGGGCTTAGTCCATGCAGGATTAGTGCAGGAGCGCTCGTGCACACTCCTGCAGGCTGTTCTTGGATCACATGGCAGACATATTGCCTGCTTGAGCTCCTGCACCGATCTTGCATGCCGTGCAAGCTTTCGAGAATCTGGGGGAAAATCTTTTTTATCACATCCATTGATTAAATGATCATTTTTTTCCACAAAAATAACAAGTCTTTGGTTGACCCTTGTATGTCACAAAACCTCTATTACTTTGAACATTAATAATTCTAGGTACATGCATAACATTATCATTTTCCATTTTCAGTATTTCACCACATTCGCATCCCGCAGTCCATGATCCTCTTTCATCATATATTTTTTCAGTGTCCATTACTTTTGTACATATAGTTGACAAATGTTCTTTCAGTTCTTTTGCTTCAACTTCAATTCTAAACTGGATCATTCTTCTTTTTTTGTTTGCCTGTAAAAAAGCTTGCACAGCATATTATGACCATGGATAAATATATTTCTTTTGTTCATATGCACCCAAAAAAATTTCCATGGCCTGCCCAGTCTCAAATATTAAATCACAAAAACTCTATTAATTAAAATAAATGCTCTTACCTCTTTTGCTTTGACACCCAGAGGTGCTTTGACAGAGTCCCAAACCTCATGCATGACAAATTTCCTCTTTTTTACTGCTCACATGTACTGTATACTTCTTTTTTGTTTCTTTTATTTCTTCTTT
This sequence comes from Protopterus annectens, assembly GCF_019279795.1. NCBI lineage: Eukaryota > Metazoa > Chordata > Ceratodontiformes > Protopteridae > Protopterus > Protopterus annectens. Next base: position 1,107,055,493 of record NC_056746.1, read on the forward strand.
CTTCTTTATTCCTTCTCCACCCATTTGTGCATAAGTTTTTATCTCAGAAACTTTCTCTGGCACAGTCTCTTCTTCTCCCTTTTCTTCTTCTATATTTTCCATAATGTCACTCCATGAAATTGCTGCTCCATTTTTTGTCTCACTTTGGTTTTCCATTTCTTCAAAATAATCATCCTACAACCCCCCTGATTGGAGGGTTGTAATTATGCATTTTTCAGAGGTAATTGTCTCTTCTTCAAACAATCTCCTCTGAAAGTTTCCTCCAAATCCATCTCTGTTTCAGCTACAATCTCCTTTTCCTCCATTGTCACTGTTTTTTTTCTGCACCCAAATCATCAGAAAAAAACTTCTGGTAGTGATTCTACCATTTCAACTATGTTTTCAGCAACTTTCACTCCAGTTTCAGTAAAAGCTGAATCAGCCATGTTTCTTCCCTGTTCCTCCTGGCTGCCTCTGCACCTGGACAGGATACAGGAAGTCAGGACGTGTACCACACAAACTCTTCCCCAGACTACAAAGACTAGGAGAAGTCCCCAATGGCCTGCCAAATTTTCCCTATTAATATAACTGCCACCTTGGTTCTCCACTAATAAGAAACCACTAGTTTAGTGGGACTAACCTAGTCAACAAAGGATAAATAAAAGGATAAAAAACTTCCTGACTATGCATGTATTTCAGTGTTTCACAGTTACCTGCTGCCCAGGTCACTATATCTTTCTAATGTTCATGCCACTCTTCTGTTAAACCATCATCAATAATAAAGCAAGTTTACAATAACACAGTCAGATGTGCATTCAACGCGCTACTGCATTTCATTGAAAAGAAAATCATTCATTGGAATCAAAACAATATTTAACTATAGTTATGGATAGTCCATATTATCCTGTACTATCTGGAAAGTTGTCCATCTATTTCCATCTTGATTCATTTGTACAATCTGATTTTAACCTGATGTCTCATATCTGCATGTTTATACCTCATGCAGTATCCAAAGTCACAGAATACGCAGCAGCATAATTTCCAAATTATACGTTCATCTACCTAAAAATCAAAAATTCTGCCTAAAACAGCTTTCATAGGTTCATAGGTTGGTACTAGGCTATTGGCCCTAGGGCCTATACAAGCCTAGCCATAACAATTCCCTGGATATTTCTTCCCACAATATTTACTTCCCTGGGCCCTTGTCTAGCAGGGCGACTGACATGATCCTCGGGGTGAATTTCCTGTCTCCCATCCAATCATCAAAGACCCTTTTGAAGAGGGCCAAGGAGGCGCTCTGCTTGTTATGTATGGGTAGTCTATTCCAGAGTATGGGGAGTCTCTGGGTTAGAAACCTATCCCTCCAGCATGTTTTCTTCATTGTGATGACAAGGTTTAGATCCCTGGAGCATGTGGCTCTGAGGGATTGGGATTTCTTTAAGTGGAGCATGTCCAACAGCTCAGGGTTTGACAAGGCCTTGTATGTTAAGCAGAGATCGCCTCTGAATAGACAATATGCCACAGAATATAGCTGGAGTTTTTTTTAGATGGTCAGCATAGGGCATCTGCTTTAGGCCTGTGATTCTTTTAGTGAGGTATTTCTGCGGCCTTTCTAGCTGTTGCAGATGTCTTGTGAGGTACATACCAAATGGGGCGTTGTACTCTATAATGGGTCTAATGAGGGATGAGTACAGTGAGACATTGACCTCCTTTTTCTGGATGAAAAACCCTTAGTGATGAGGTGTGCCACATAGAAGGATTTCCTGACTGTTGTGGTGATGTAGTTATCGAAGGTGAGACCACTGTCCACCTGTGTCCCTAAGTCTCTCATCACACTTTCGATGTTTAGTGTACTGCCACCTATGTGGTAATTCATGGGTACATGAAAGCAAGAAAGTATTAAAAAGCTACTTCAGCATAAATTGAGAATGCATTTGAGTTAGTGATATCACTTGACAATACCTGTGAAATACCTCTTTCTCCTTGTAAACCTGAGCATGCTGTCATTAACTGTTAGTTTGTCACAGAGGACTAAAACTATGAGTTGGTGACATGCTTCTTTCTTTAGTTTTGGGTTTGTTTTCCTCAGCTTTCATTTGCCTTCTATGTAAAGCTGAGAAAGTCACTTAACCAGACTGCTCACATATTACCCCTGAAAAAATCAGTTGATAACATTGCTTTGGATGTGCATTTCAATCATTGATAATATTCTTGGTAACATCAGCTGTAAGTTTTAACCAAACATAAACGTTTCCATAAAACAATTTTCTATGTATTTTTGATTGTATCAAGTACTGTACATAGCTTGCATATATGCCTAAATCTGTCTCATAGGTAGAGAGCTGACAGACATATATATTGATAGATATATAGATAGCTATTGACATACTTTGCATTTTACAATTCTATAATTTCTTCTCTGTTTCTTGTTTGAATTAATTGTATTATTTCTGACGATTTTGAAATAATTTTTCTCCTGGGCCTTTGCTGAAAATGGTTGCTGTCCAGTCAAAATTTTATGACTCACAAATGCTGATAAATAAATTACAGTCAAACAAGCAAATGCAAAAACATATATATAAATAAGCCAGGAGTAAGTGAGGAGTACAAGGCTAGAACTCGGTACCAACTTTAGTCATCATCTTGGAATATATAAACAGATGAATGGGGACATGGACTGCATAGATGTGGCTAAAGGTGGGTCCTTATTCAATAATGCCCTACACTATATAGCCTAAGTACTAGACTGAGGCATAATAGTTCAAACCAATAGGAATTTACCTAACAAATCAATCTGTAATACATGCAAGGTGGAAAGAAAGATTCGTTCTGCCAATTCAACAAATGAGAGTCCCTTCATTGATACCAATTTAGGTACTGTTTCAGTTTGATCTAAAGTACAACATTTTAGTTTTATTTTTTGATGTCTGCTGCAAGTACTGCACCAGTATGTTTTTTGTCACACTGTAAGAAAATGAATAACATTACAGAAACTTTTTAAATATTTTTCTTTGAATTGCTCACCTTTGTCTGATCCATTTATACAGCATGTATCGACTACATACTTAGTTTTTGTTTATCTATATACTTACATTTTGCCATTAAATATTCCCTTTCTTACTAAATACTCCCTGGTGTTCATTTCAGATCTGACTAATATGATGTAACATTTTGGAATAAAGATACATATAACTAAACCACTACTGGAAGACAAAATGGCAAATATCTCCACAGCAACCATATACTTTCCCCTGGTACTCAGGTAAGCAGGGATGAAGGACAGCCAGACGCTGACGAACACCAACATGCTGAATGTGATAAACTTGGCTTCATTGAAACTGTCAGGCAGTGTCCTGGCTAAGAAAGCTACCACAAGACTTATACTGGCTAAGAGGCCCATGTAACCCAACAGCCACCACAAAGCATTACTGGACCCATCATTACATTCTATTATTATTGTATCTAGTTTGAATTTCATGTTTTCTTCAGGAAAAGGAGGTGCAGTTGACAGCCACACCACACACAGAGTGACTTGAACAATTGTGCAGAAACAGATGATGCAGCCAGGAAGTACAGGCCCCATCCATTTTCTTAGCTTGCTATTTGGATTAGTGGCCTTGAAGGCTATGACTACTGTGACAGTTTTAGCTAGTACACAAGAGACACACAGGGCAAACATTATACCAAAGACAGTCTGGCGGAGCATACACATTAATACAGTGGGTTTTCCAATAAAAATCAAAGAACAAAGACTACACAAGACAAGAGCTATGAGAAGAATATAACTGAGTTCTTGATTGTTTGCTTTTACAATAGGAGTGTAACGATATTTAAAAAAAATAATTAACACAGCAGCAGGAAGCAGAGCAGTGACACTAGTGATGGCAGTCAGTATTGCTCCAAGAAAGTCCTGATAAGAGAGAAACTCAATGAATTTCTTTATACATTTATCTTGTCCTTTGCTGGGCCATGAATCGTCTGGACACTTAATGCATTCACTGGCACCTGAAAACAAAATAAAAGACAAAGCAAATGTATACTGTTACCAACTCCAGAAAAGATTTTAGAAAAAAATATGTAATGCACTCTACAGCATCATACCTAGAATGAGGTAGCCCCAGTCTACTATGTGTTCTTATCTATTTACTAAAAGCAATCTAATTATATGACAGAAAGTAAATAAAGTTGCTTTAAAAATGTATTGGCTTCATATTAAAATGTATTTCTTTACTCTAGACCAGAATGTGTTCACATGCATGCATAGTTTGCTGCGGAAAGTATTCTGGTCATTGCTACCCAGAATACTATATGCATACTTTTATCTGTAATCTCACTTATTGGGATACTGACTTACATTTGAAGATGTTATTTCTAGTGGCATTAAACATGATTGTAGGTGTTTTATCTGATAGAATATGAAAGGGACTTTCTAACTTTAAGTTGAAGAACACATTGAGGAATATTCAGTCTACTGTGGTTCTATTCTCACACCAGATACTTGGATTCATTTTGCAATACTGAAACTACAGTGGAGCATAAGAGTGTGGTCTTTCAAATGAAAATTTAAACCATAATCCCATCTGCATGAATTGGGGTTAGCTCATGTGGATGCAAAATATTCCATGGCTCTTATAACAGAATTAATAAAAAAAAAGCAAAAGATTAGTGGTTGGTTTAGTTTCCTTTTCATTCATCTCATACAATAATTTACTAAACATGTAGCCCAATTTTTTGTACTTTCAATTTTTTTACATACATATATATACCATTTACACTTAACAATATTAATTAATAATTTAATTTCCCGTTCTTTTTCTGCATTTACATTTCCTCTAGCCCCATCCCTTTTCCCCACAACAATTGACTTATTTTTGCTAAAATATAATTTCCTTTTTTATATAACAAATCATAACACCTTCTATTCCACATCACTCATACTGCAACAAAAGTACTTTATCTCATTTCTCAATATCACATTTCTTTGATCTTTAATATTTCACACATATCACAACAATATTTATACATCTAAGTTTTTCCATTTATATCCAATTTTAATATTTTCCCAAAACATTTTAGCCTTCTTCCAATCCCCAAAACAATGTTTGTTGTTTATTCTCATTACAGTCATCACATTTTCTTTCCTCCGTTACTTTATATTCAATATTCCCTTTCACTGGTAAACAATCCAATAATATTCTCAAGAAAAATCACTCCTTCACAAAGCTTTTCATATCTTTTTCTTCTGTCTTTTATTGCCATTTTTAGTTTTCTTTTAACTCTTCCATCATGCAAGAAATATTTTTTTCCAAAATCATATTATACCAGTCCTTTCTTTTCCCCTTCAAATTCATTCATTTTAACCTCCATATTTTTCTTCTATCTCTTCTATTATATCCTTTTTTCTTTTCATTTTCTCTTTTCACATAAGTTTTTATATTCTTCATATAACATATCTTCTATCATTTTGTTTCTTTTTCCTTTACAGTCTTTGTTACCCAAAAAAGTGCTTTTTTGGTTCAATCTACCTTCCTCTTTATTATTATAAAATATCCCTCTTATTACAGGATTCAACATTGATCCTCAAATAAAACTACAACACATCTCTAATAACTCTTTTTCCATTTAAGTAGGAAATGTATATATTTCTTAATTATTAGCAGTCAACTTTTTTTTATGAAATGAAAAATTAAAACTCTTTCACCAAGCCAACAATTATTCATATTTCTTCTATTATCTCTCTCACTTGATTTATTATACTTTTATATTCAGCACATTTCTTTCCCAAAATCTTTATTTCCTTCTTTGCAAAATAAACACCTTTTTTATTTCATCCACCCTTCACACATTATTTTATTCAAATGTAAACCATTCACTTTGACCAGTTTTCAGTTCTTATTATAACATCACTTATCATTGTTTTTTTGCTATAAGAAATAAATTATCTGCATATGACAAACATATTGGTAATGCATATTGGTAATAGAACTTTCACTTCCACCGCTCATCCTGCCTTCCTAATTTCATACGTACATGTCTGTGCTATTACATTAATTAATAATATGAATAAATGTGCTCAGCGGACATCTCTGTTTTACTTCATTTTAATCTTTTATTTTTATGCACCCATCCATTTATCATAACCTGTACTCATGATCTTTCATAACAAATCTTTATTACATATCAGTTTTCCATATATACAATATACCCTAAATCTTTAAATCCTGCACACTGCTTCATGACTTATTCTGTAAAAAAGCTTTAGCTACATCATATGATACCAATCTTTCTTCTTTATTTTCTTTCAAAATCATCTCTACTACTTCTTTAACTATTATTAACATTGTTTTACCTCTCTACCCTTTATTCCATATACCACACCTCCTACAATATTACCCAATACTTTTTGTATCCTATTTACATTATTTTAATAAACATTTTATACTTAGTACTCAATGTTGTAGGCCTTCTTTCATGCTTTTTCCATATAAATTGTATCATTTCACTACATAGCTCTTCTTCCAAGATACCTTCCTTCTTTTATTCATTGAGCATTTTTAAATATATTCATTTTTCATCTTTATTTGTTTCTTTATAGTATTCATAAGTTAATCCATATGATCTTGGTGCTGATTCATCTTTGCCTTCTTTTATCACCTTCTCTACTTAATCTATTTATATGTCTTCTTCTAGAAATTTCTTTATACTTGCAGATACTTTTTTCACTTTCTATTCTTCTTGCTCTTACATTTCTTCTTTCTCATATATTTTTTTCTACAAAATTTTCTATAACGTCCATAATCTCTTCTGGTTTGTACTTTATCTCACCTTACCATCTAATATTATATTTATCCTTCCTTCTCTTACTGTTGATTCATTTCCTATGAAAGGTGAAACATCTTTTTTTTCTCTTTCAAAAGTGCTTTGCTTATATAACATTATTTTCTCCTTTTCTCGATTTTTCATAAATCTCGATTAATTTTATTTTTCCAGTTCTTTGTTATATCTCTTTTTATATTCCATGTTATTTCTTTATTTTATTTTTTGTTTTACTTCCAAATATATTTGTTTATACTTTACTGCTCACCTGTATGTCCAGTTTTTACAACATAATCTGTTATATGATCTTCCTGCAATGTTTCTCTTTCCTCATATCTACTTCTTTCCTTAAATCTGAAGTTAACTTTTATACCTTTTCCCTCTTTTAGTATTTGTTTATCTTCTCCTAACATTACCCATACTTTTCTATTAGGCAGAAACTTGGACATCTCTAAAATCCTTTTATTTCCTTCATATTCTTAGAATATACAATATAACCAATTTAAGTTGTAACAATTCCCCTTTCATATACTTATTTTGTATTTGTTCCTACTTTTAAATGTCCAACACTTGCTAGTTGTCTTAACATCTTAATATCTGTGTTATTTTTTTCCTTTCTGCCTTCCATAGATTACAGTTAGTCGCCTACCATCGCTATTGATATATTAATTAGTAGAAACATTTTAGTCAATTACTTTCTCTCCATCAGATTAGTATATGCATAAATCACCATTAACGTTATACATTTTTATCTCATTCTTAGATCACATATCACCTTCTTTCCTTCTATCACTGTTGTTATATCTAGTATCCTTACTTCCTCATTTTTATATAAAAAATATGTTCCTGCGCATGTCTCCATTTTGTACAGATAATATAATCTTGCCCCCACCCAATTTCCTCAATTATCTTTCTCTTTTCTTCTTTATGGCATTGTGTATCCAGTTAACAGAACAAATCCATTTTTATTTTTTTCACAATTCCATTACCAACAAACCTCTTATATTATTCCTAATACTATTATAATTTAATACTAAAATTCCTATATAATTCTTTTTCCTTTATGTACTATTATTTACTTTTGCTTCTTCTAATTTTTTCTCAGACTGAGTTGTCATCAGTCCATTCTTGTTCTTCCCATCTTCAGATTCCCCTTTTCCTCCTTGGCACTCCCTAACAGTGTAAAACTGTTTTCTTTTTGTATCTTGAACTCATTGCCATGAAATTTTATTTCTTCTCTAACTACGACATCATTCTCTATCCTTTCTTTATTGTTCTCTTCCCCCTTCCACTTTCTCTTTTAACATATTCTACTGTAATACTTTCTTCTGTTTGTCTTTCTTCTGCACTTTCATCTTCATTGACTCTTTTTCTAGTACAGAACAATCAAGCGAGATGTTCCCAGATGCTTTACATTTTCTACAAACTAGATTACATTTTTTGCAGTATGTCCCTCTCTACACATTGCCCACACCTTCTTTTATTATAGTCCTGAACTAAATGATTTTCATCACAAAAAATATGTTTTTGGTTGGCCCCAATATTGAACAAATCCTTTCTTACCATTCACAATTATTGTATTTGAAATATGTTGAACTTTCTCTTCATTGTTGTTGCGTCTTTCAGCTTTTCCCGGTTAGGGGTCGCCACAGCAGAACTCCAGTCCCGCTAATGATTGGTAGTTGATTTTTACATGCCGAGTTACCAGCCCTGACGCACAGCCTTCAACAAAGGTACACCCATTCACGCATGTCTCCACGCAGAAAATGCTCTAGCTGAGAATCGAACCGGACAGCGTCTTACTGTAGGGCGACAACGCTACCGCAGCACCACCACCGTGAGTTGAACTTTCCCTTCATTAACATCCTTTATTACCCATACTTCTAAACCCCAGTTCACACATTTCTTTTATCACATAGTTTTCAAATGCCATGTACTTTGATACATATAAACAGATGAAAACATTTTCAGCTCATTTTTATTTACAGAACATTTGTTTTTCTGTTTTAATTAGGACTATGAACTTGAAATAAATAGTCTATCCACCGTTCAGCAACTGCATACATTTTCAGTGTCAGTCCTGAACTTTTCCAACAATATAAAGCTTTAAAATGTGACTTCAAATACGTTTTTGTCTCTGAAATAGATGAATGCCCTTATGTATCTAATGTCAAACCTTAATGGTAATATACTACCTGTTAACGCTGTCATTATTTTTATTTTTTATTCTCACCATCGGGCATCTTCTCTCTGGCTGTTGCAGCCCTGCAGTTTCTGTACTCGCTCCTCCTCCTTTCTTTCTCCCTGTCCTCCTTGCCTTGATGCACTTGCATATGTCCTTTTTTTAACAAAAATTACCCATTGCAGAGATAAACCTTTAAAACCAGTTGTTCCACCAACAAAGAATATCTCCTATATTTTGTATTCATTAGTTACTACTCCTGTCACTGGCCACTCTGTTTCCTCTTCCTATAATACTCAGTCTATGATGCCACTCCACTCTGCTTTGGCTCCATCTTTTCACTTTTTCTAGCTCATTAGGTCTACAAACAATGATGTCTCCAAGCCTCTGATTTCCAGCTGCATAATTACCATTTGATCTGTCTTCTCCTTCCATCAGTATCTTTTTTCTGCTTTTTTCCAGATCTCTGTTGCACTCCCTTCCAGCTTAGAATTCCCAGAACTGTGGTAGTAGCCCTCCAGCACCATTTAGCAGCAGCAAAAGGTAGGGGAAGTTTCATAGTGTCCTGGCCAAAGTTCCCCTAGTTAATATGAATATCAACTGTGGTTTCCTCTGAAAAGATGACACTGGCCTATTGGCACTAACCCCATAACAATGAGTATTCTCCCATAAACCACATGCATCAATGTGCACCATCTGTGATACTGGTGGGTGTCTTGTCAAAAAGTGTTATGCTATAAAAAAAAACTGACTGAGAGCAACAAATGGGATTTAATTGTAATGCATGACAAAAGCAAAACTATTCCAGTCCACTCCCCACATCATCATGTGGATACTTAATACCTGGCATCAAAAGTCAAAGTACAGACACAGACAAGTGGCTGATCTACAGACAGATACTCTAAAACAGTAAGTAAAGTCTGACTTCAGGTAAAATAATTACAAATGTCATAGTCCATTTGGTACATTTCCCACTGACACCAAGACACCCGACAAGGGAACTGCAAATACCCTGTCACAGCATGTCAACAATCACCTTAGTGACATTGGTAAGTGTCCCCTTCTTCGTATCTCATTTGTGAAATAATAAAAATGCAGGAATTACAAACCATGTTTTATGTTTTAAAACTTGCTCACTGAGGTTGTCCTTCCATCTCTCACTTGTGTGAAGCTCTCTCTTACAATGTTGTTTTCTTCTTTGTGACACTAGCAGGTGCCTAGTTCCCTGGTGATAAAGATTCCCTGGTGTAAGTGCATCAAGACAAGGAGGACATAATAACAAACATGCTCCTTTGTCCACTCACCTCACCTTACCACAATTCAGCCCTCTGTCTGTGGATCCACTTAACAGATAAGATGGTAGGTTCTCTTCTTCACTGGACTAGTGATAAATCTCTGCTACTCAGCTGCTAACTAGCAATTGTGGTATATGCTTATAGTGAGGGTGTAACATATTTCTACTGCATTTTTCTAAAACTGGCCATGATATGATTAGTTGTTATATTTTAAACATTCCTAATATGCTTTGCAAAAGCAAATAATAGTACATAAAGCATTTAAAATTACAGTGGAGTACACAAATCATATAACAACTGTCATAAGTCATTTTTCAGCAATAGGCAAAATTATTTTCCCATAATATTATTAAGGTAATATTTTAACTCTTGTGTTGTACATTTTATACTTATATATATTACAAATTATACATTAAATTAAATAATTCACAATGTCTAAAACATTAAAACGTCATACTGCTCATGAGATATAAATGCCACATCATAGTAGTGCATAGAAATATCTCTGTAGTATATTGAGCTGAAATAAATCTTGCTACTTATAAGATATCATAGGTGTACACTAAGCTAACTGGAACTTTTATAAGCCTAGCTATGTATCTCTTAAAGGGAAGAATCAAATCATGGACCTTGCACCTGTCAGGTAGGCACCTTAACCATTAAGCTAGTCCTCAACATCATACTGAACTAGCATATCATAATTCAATATAAATATATAGTCAAAATCAAATGTCTACTCACACTGACACAGGCATACTTCTGTTTCAAGAATACAGTCAAGAATGGGATATAATTGTTTATCTTAACATATATTTTTCCTAAATATTATGTAGTAAGTACCATTTAGATCAATTTCTAGTACAACTCAACATGAATCTACTTATTCATCTGTTATTTCTTCTAAACAATTTATTTTATTTGTTAACCATATAAAAGTGCATTTTTAAGGGTTCCTCAGGAATACAGTCTGATTAAGAAATTTGTTTATAGTCACAAAATATGCAAATAGTGACTGAGAGAGTCAAACCTGGAACTATACACAGAAGCTTACAAGTTGCTCATAATCTTAATCATCTGCACTAAAATGCCAGATATTCTGCCAGATTCTCGAAAGCTTGCACGGTGTGCAAGATCGGTGCAGGAGCTCAAGCAGGCAATATGTCTGCCGTACGAACCAGGAACAGCCTGCAGGGGGTGTGCACGAGTGCTCCTGCACAAATCCTGCACAGACGAAGCCCTTGTATGCAAATCACCCCATCTGCAGGAGACATTTATGGAAATGAGGTGATTTTGCAATCCAGGAAGCTTGCAACCGTCCCTGCAGGACTAGTGCTATCTACAGAAATGTACATGGTTAGTAACCGAGTACATTTCTGCAAAATCCAAAACGAAGCTGTGACAGCTCCAAATAAAGGTTGCATATGATGTAGTAAGCATGCCAATGGCCAAGTAGAAGGCCATTGGCATTGCAAACATTAAAAAATACAAAAATCAACTTTTATTTTTTTTTAGCTGATCTCGGCTGTTTAAGCGTAGGGCGGCGGCATGCAAACAGGATCGGAGGGGAAATAACAAAAGGAACCTAAATTAAGCATTCTAACTAAAATCAGTATTCTGACATGCAAGTCAATGACAGGCAGAAGACAACATGGCCAGTGAGTAGTGGTTGCTAAGGAGGAAGGCTCAGTGTGAGACATGTAACTATGCATTAGCAGGCAATCCTATGCAAATAAGGGGAAGGATAGTGAATCCCAGTTTTCCCCAGCATGTGAGCCAGGTCCCAGAAGTGTAAGAGTACGAATAGCTTGGTGCAAGCCTAGGAGTTAGGTGACATCATGGGGGTGTGTGTCAGGCATACTGTAAGCAGATTGGAGCCCCGTGGCTCAGATTTGCTTCTAGCTTAGCACAGCTGAGCACTGTGTTTGCGCGGCACACCCCTAGGCTTGAACAGGAAGGCAATGGGAAGGGAAAACAACAGTAGGAAAGTAATCAAGGAGAACTAGCTTAGCTGACAGGTGAAATGTATCAGAATCAGCCAATTAAACAGTCAGCAGACCAGCCCAACCCAGAACACTACTATAAACTATGCAAACACCTTCCCCTCTGGTTTTTCCCACAATCTACCGAACCGGTGCAAACAAGCGGGGAACTTTTAACACTCACAACAGCAAAATGATAGGGGCTGCAAAAGCCATCATACAACAACTTGTGGAAGAGGTTGAGGGTAGTGAGGATGTGAATGTTGTCAACCAACCCACAGTGAGTAGACAGAGAAGAGTGTACAGACCCAGGGTAACCTACCAAGGGCTACATGAGCTGGAGATAGTGGAGCGCCATAGGGTGGACAGGGACCTCCTACAGCAAATTGTTGAAATGTGCCAGCCATGCCTCACACACAGAACTAACAAATGGGAACCCATCCCAGTTGATAACAAGATATGTGCAGGCCTACAAATACTAGCTACAGGTACCTTCCAAAGGCCAACTGGGAATATGATGGGGGTTTCACAGGCATCAGCATCCAGGGTGCTCCACCAGTTCCAAGATGCCATGTCAGCACATGTTGGTGAGCACGTATATTTCCCCAGCACCCATGAGGCATTGGCCAGCAATATGCAACTGTTTCACCAAATAGCAGACTACCCTTAGGTAATGGGTGCTATAGACTGCACGTACATATGCAACAAAGCACCATCCGGTAAACAGGGTAGGGTCTACATCAACCACAAGGACTTCCCCTCTATCAACTGTCAGGTCGTGTGCGATGCCCAGGGAATAATAATGAATATGTGTGCTGGCTGCCCTGGAAGTTATCATGATTCCCACATCTGGCACCTGATGCAGCTGTACCAGAGATCTGCCACTGGGGACACTCCTGACGGTCACCAAGTGGGGGATCCTGGATACGCACTGGAACCATGGGTGATGAGACCCATCAGAAATGCACACACACCCGAACAAGAACTCCATAATGGGGCACACACACAGACCAGAATTATAGTAGAGCATGTGTTTGGGATACTCAAGTCATGGTTCCGGTGCCTGGACACATCCGGTGGAGCCTTGCAGTACTCACCAGCTACATGTACCCAAACTGTCCTTGTATGTGCCATGCTACACAGTATGATCCTGCGGAAACAGCTGCAGCAGGAACAGCATGGGACAAGGCCACACAGCCCCCACCATTGCCAGGGCCTGCACAGGCACAGATTGACTCGGAGGAGGAACAACCTGAGCCTGCCCCAGTAGACAGAAGGAGGCATGCTCAGTATGCCCTGGCCTTGGCAAAGAGGCAATGCATAGCACATACACTGACACAGGAGGAACCCAGGGAATAACACCTCTCTCTGACTCTCACATACAGTAAAAGGGATGCCAAACATTACACTACCTGTGCTTAACCATGTGTAGGGAGTGTACTATGTGTATCCGACATAGGCAGCCCTGCAGCACCACCCTCATTATTGGGACACCCACAAGGTAAATGACTCAAACATGCCAGTCAAGGGGGTTCACATACACAACAACAGTCACAGCCAGCAAGACAGGTGTAGACAAACACAAACAAAGGCTGTGCTATGGCCTCTGAATAAGGCCTATGGATAACCTCCCCCTCCAGGCCTACACAGACAGCCTACAGCAGGTCAGGCAGTGGGATATCAGTTCTGAAGGGTAGGAAATCAGAAACTAATATGTTGGTAATTAAAAGCTAAGATCTGTAGTACAGTGGCATGCCTCTAGTCAGCATGATAGGCAAGACTACAGAATGAAATGGAGTACCCGACATACCAGTACAGTTCTAGCAAATGTGTATGAGTGTCAGGTGTGCCCCCCATCCTAAGTAGAAATGTAGTCACAGTCGGGTGTGCCCCCCAGTCCTGTGTAAAAGTGTAAAAATAGTATGTTTGTCAGTGTGCTTGTGATGGCATCAGTTATGCCTTGTTATGTAACAGTTACATCCCATTGTGTCAACTGAAGTCTTTACCACCTAGTGATTGTGTACAGAGTGTAGATAGAGGCTGCTGAACTATACACCTGCATTACTTACTGTTGATTGTTTGGTATCCTGTGGCCCAGTCTGTCTTTACTATTGTACTATTTGAAGGGCTTGGCCTGGACAGAAACATTTGTGAACCTTTCCAGACTACTGTATTAGTATAACTGTTTCACAGTTGCATTACTCTGTTTATATGGATGTCAATGTCTGAACAGCTATATGGCATGGCATATAAAACCATAACAGTACACAAATAAAGGTTTTCCATTTATGTAAACCTGTGTCTGGTGTTCTATCCTATGACCTCTCTGTGGGTATATGTTGCAGGCAACGATTGTCATTTGTATGGGTGGTTCATACAGTGTCCAGTTGTTAAGGTGCTAACTGTAGGCATAGTGGCTGTTCCATATTGTGTGCACCTTCTACATGTGTATCTTACTGTACATATCTCTGCATTTGTATGTGTAGTCACATATATATCCATATATATGTATATCTGTATCTGCATATATGTGTCTGTGTATATGTATCCTGGGGATGTTGATAGCTTCCACATTGTACATTTCCTATGGGAACCAGACTGTACTGCATGATATGTTACCAATACCAGCCTGACATCATACAGGTGGGATGTAGTACTGTTAACATCTTGTGCCCATGTCGTGTCAGGTCCTAGTTATGGGATCTGCAACACTTGATAGTGTATTGCAGAGTGGACGAATTTGGCTGTGGGGGAGTATACCTATTCGTACAAGACATATATTGTTGGCCTCTCAACCCCATTAATGGTGCATGTGGACATATATGTTTTAGTTATTTTCCCATTGTTATCTACAGATGTATGTCTTTATATACCTATATAGATATATATATATATATATATATATATATATATATATATCTGCTTACATAAATATAACTATATCCGTATATACCTACATAGATGTATATATCTGCTTACATATATGTAACTTGCTGTATATATTTAGACATATAGATGTAAACATATATATCTATAGATGCAGGCATTTGCATGTGTATATGTTCATATATATTTATATATATGTGTGTGTGTGTGTGTGTGTGTGTGTGTATATATATATATATATATATATATATATATATACCTACATATATAGATATGTTGTATCTGTTTAGATATTAATATATTTACACACACACATACATCTAAATGTTGGAATACATTCTCTGTACTGTTAACTGACTGGGATGGATGATATGTTTGTGAATACATCAGGGTTATGTGTATCTGACATGGCTTAGTGGTAACTCACTTTGTTAATGGTGTGTAGGGTCCTGTGTTCAAGCCTTGCAGAGTCTGTTTATTTTGTTGCTGGGCA
Source organism: Protopterus annectens (assembly GCF_019279795.1). Taxonomy (NCBI): domain Eukaryota; kingdom Metazoa; phylum Chordata; order Ceratodontiformes; family Protopteridae; genus Protopterus; species Protopterus annectens. The sequence goes on from NC_056746.1 coordinate 1,107,071,123, forward strand.
GAACAAGGGCCATTGGATACAGAGTGATTAGGGCACTTTTGAGTAGTTGTAAGTGGGTTTGCACAGGATTGAGTGGAGGTAAACACTGCTAACTTCCAGTTATATTTTCTTATACTCAGCTTCTAAATTGCTTAATCAGTGTAGGCATTGCTTACCCCCATGCAAACAGGCTTAAACCAACTTACTGCTGCTTAAAAGTGCTTAATCCTGCTTAATCCTGTGCTAATTTCTTTAAAAGAAAAAGGGGTTGATTGGAACGTGGTGAAAAAAGGGGCACAAAGATGGAAAGACTGTAGGAAAACTAGCCAGGGATGTGCAGGAAGGGTGTAGGGAAGGCCCATAGCTGATCATTTATTCTACAGCAACAGTTATGCAGATCCACTGAATTTGGAGGTAGATTTGAACACTCACACCCCTGGGAGGGGGTACGGACAACAATAATAAGTTGTGATACCAATTAGACAAGATTACATGTGTCCAGCGGACACGTGCAAAATGGACAGCTATGTATGGGGGAGATTTTTTTTGAGGGAACAGATTGCCCTTTTTTCAGGTGAGAGTGGGATGTTGGGAAGGGGTAGTAGGTATAGTTGGGGAGGTGTGTTGGATAGGATAACAGACAAGACAAACAAGACGCATACAGGGGCCTTATTTAACACATATGGTGGGTAAACACCTTGATGAGGAGGGGTGTTGGGAAATCGGAAGTCCATGAGCCCCCTAGTGGAAACAGTGAGACTGAGGTCCCCACCCATGGGCAGTCACCACTGCACCTTCACAGCCCCGAATTTGTCTCTGCTGGTGGCTCAGTCACAGAGCCAGGCTGACCCTCTAGTCATGGCATGCACCCCTCGAGCTGGCGTAGCAGATCACCAAACTGTTGGTTGATCTCTCTACGCACTACAGCCCTGACCTGGTGACAGGTGACAGGTGCCTGTCTGCTCCTACTCCCGGGGGGGGGGCAAGCCCCATCCCCTGAGGTGGTTCCACCCGAAAGTGGTGCAGGACCAATGGACAGGGAGGTCCTGGATCGGGCCCCAAACATCCTGGTGCCCAATGCCATGGCCAGCTGAGGTGGGACATGTAGGTCCACTGGGTCTGGCCTTCCCAAGCGTTCTATAGTGTTTAGATGACATCATCATATGTGGGTTAGTAATAGTCAGCACATTCCAGGGTTAGGTATAACAGCATACATAGATATTCCTATTAACCCAGACACCAGATACAGAACAGTTGCATAGCAAACAGAACATATGCATATGTGGGACCACAGTGGTAATAAGAACAGCATGCAGGTACATTGATGATACCATGCCACCAATGTTGGAATAATTCATTTTAGCACATGCATGGGAACCATTAGAATATTTATCAAACAATTGGACATTATCAGAACATAGGTGCCATTACATACCAGTTGGGGTGGGTATGTTGATTATTGTTGGAGATATGTGGTGGGAGAAGAGAAATATGTCAATTAACAACTACTATATTCCTGTAGTCTACATTACTTTCCTAGTCAATGCTGTTATCTGTACCTTACAAGTCTTACTACACTACCTATAGCCTTAGTTTGGACAGTGATATGGCTGTCATCATCGTTACACATGAACTGGTTTTACCTGCAGTAGACACCTCTTACTTGGTATACCTGTGGAGGGAATGTTTGTTAACACTAACTAACTGTTTCGACACATACTCCCAGATTCCGGGTTGATGTTGGGCACATAGCTATCCAACTCTTTCTGCACAGACTCTGGACATGTGTTGACCACATGCTCTTGTGCCGGGACATATCTAGAATATTGCTCTCTTCCACCTTGAGTGACATGGCACACACATATATACATGCTTTCCTACACAGTTATATTATGTAGCACAGTGTGGGTGACAGTGATCAGTGATACTTTATTACTCAGAGAAACTGCAACACTCACAATTCCCTACAATACCAGAGTGAACAGTACCAGTACAGGTTATAACGGTCTGTATTTCTCAGCACAGTGTTCGTATCTGACGCACCTGTGGGAGCAATGTTTGTTAACACTACCTGACTGTTGCCACACAAACTTCCTGATTACACATTAGTATTATGCACATACATCTCACTCTGTTATTGTACACACTCTGACCACAGATTAACAAGTTGGGTTGTAAATGGGACATACGTGGCTTCTTAGTCACATAAGGTATTGGGGAGTTGCTAGTGTACCAGCTTTGTTCTCATAGATGTGTGTCAATCAGTTGTATTTCCTGTTTGCTGCCTATACATCTGGGATCATCCCACTGATTTTCCAGTGGGACAGGTTGATAGGCAACAAATGTTGGACACTTTACTGGACATTCTGGACATATCTGTACAGTTGTGGGGTATGATTCTGTATGCAGAATACTACCACTGGCAGGATTCGAGCCATGGCTGTGTGTGCTAAAAAAAAACAACATTTCACATATCAGTTTCATGTGCTATTTGGGTTTTGTTATCTGTATTCTTCCTGTTTACTGTCTCTGTGTCTCTCAGTTGTACTACATGGCCTCTGGAGATTACACCTGTCATATACAGGTATTCCTACACATTCAGTTTATGGTGCATGGTGTGGGCAACAGTGCTTAATACAACAATACTATTACGTGATTGCGAATTTACATTACCATATGATACCAGAGTATACACATGCAGTCCAGCAGTTAGACCTTTTCTTGTCAGGCTATTACACTTTTTGACATACTTTTATTGACATACAAACAATATGAGACTCTTTCTGCCATATTCACTAGTTCATAGGTTCATAGGTTCATACTAGGCTATCTGCCCTAGGGCATTTATAAGCCTAGCCAGAGTGTGTTTGGCTTTCGCCACCCATTCTAAATTAATTTTGCTATGCCCTTTTTCGAGGTTAGTATACTGTGCCTCTGTCTAACAGTGACACAGAAGTGATACCCGGGGTAAACCTATGATCTCCCATCCACTCATCAAGATTCCTCTTGAAAAGAGTCAATGAGGGACTCTGCCTAACCTGGACTGGGATTTTATTCCAGAGTGAAGGGAGCTTCTGGGTTATGAATCTGTCCCTCCAGCATGTCCTATTTATTTCAGTGCTGAGGTTCAAGTTTCTCGAGTGCGTAGCTCGATGGGATTTGGATTTTCTGAGGTGCAGCATGTCCATTAATTCCGGGTTGGACATGGCTTTATACGTCAGGCACAGATTGCCTCTGAGCAGGCGGTATGCCACTGAGTAGAGCTGGAGTTTCGTTAACCGGGCAGCATATGGCATCTGTTTTTAGCCCTTTGATCCTCTTGGTGAGGTACTTTTGGGGTCTTTCCAGTTGCTGCAGGTGTCTGGTAAGGTACATCCCAAAAGGAGCATTGTACTCAATTATGGGCCTGATGAGGGATGAGTAAAGAGGTACGATGACCTCCCCTGATCTAGATGTGAATCCCTTCATGATTAGGTGGGCTATATAAAATGTTTTTCTAACCACTTTGGCCACGTGGTTGTCAAATGAGAGATTGCTATCAACTTGGGTCCCCAGGTCCCTAATTACTTCTTCTGTACTTAATGGATTACCACCTATGTGGTAATTTCTGGGCACCTTGTTTTTGCCAAAAGGGATGACTATACACTTTTTGGTGTTTAGCTTGAGGCCATGGCTCTGGCACCAGTTTTCTGTTTCTATGAGGCCCTTTTGGAGGATGCTTGTGTCAGCTGGAGAGTCGATTATGGCGCCCAGTTTGCAGTCATCTGCGAACTTGGTCAGCCACAGTCCTTCCGTGTTGGCCTGTACCTCCGAGAAATATATACCGAACAAGAGAGGTCCCAGGACTGAGCCTTGTGGGATGCCACTTGTAACTGGTTTGGAGTCTGACATGGCTCCAGCAATTCTAACCATGTGGGTTCTGTCCTTGAGCCAGTTTGCAACCCATCTAGTGACATAGGGGTTTATATTTAAGCTGGTGAGCTTATCTATAATGCCCGAGTGGGGTATTGTATTGAAGGCTGTTGCGAGGTCCAGGTAGGCTGTGTGGACCACCTTCCCCTTGTCAATGGCCTTGGTGACTGTTTCAAAGAAATCAACCAGGTTTAAGAGGCAGGATCTGCCCTTAACAAAGCCGAACTGGGTAGGATCCATTGTCTGTAGGTCCCCAATATCTTTATTTATGAGGTCCATGATGATCCTTTCCATAGCTTTGCAGACCAAGCTAGTCAGGCTTATGGGGCAATAGTTTCCAGGATCCGTTGAGGCACCACCTTTGTGGAGAGGGATCACTGTTGCTGTACGCCACTCTTTAGGTACATATCCTGTAGTAATGCTGAGATTGAACAGTAGTTTTATGTTTGGGTTCAGCTCTTCTTGGAGTTCATGTAGGACGCAGCCTGGGACACCGTCTGGTCCCACTGATGCTGTGTTTTTTGCTTTGGAGAGGGCAGCTCTTACCTGAGCATCTGAGATGTCAGGGGCAGCACTCTGCTGGGATAGATATTTGCCCTTTGGTGGGGAGTTTGCGCTGAACCTGTCAGCTAGGATGTTGGCAATGTCTGTGGGTTTGGTGTATTTTTTGTCATTTTGGACTAATTCTGAGCATATCTGGGAATTTCCACCCAGGTTCCTAACATAACTAAAGAAAGCCTTGTGATTATCCTTAGTGTCCTTTGCAATTTTTCTCTCGAAGCTGGCCTTAGACGATTTTATGAGTGCCCGTAGTTTTTTGCTAATACTGATCAGAGATGCCTTCCCTTTTTGGGATTTTGCTCTATCATGAAGTAGCTTCCTCCTTCTATTGTATAGTTTGTTTATGGCTGGGGTCCACCAGACAGGACGTCTGCCTTTGGAGGATTGGGTCTTGGTTTTATTTGGGATTGCATGATCCATGCATTCCTGAAGGTGTTGATAAAGGATTCTGCGGTCTGGGCCGTATTTTCCACAGGCCCGGGGGCTTTGAAGGATTCCACCTCGGTTTTGAGGAGTGTGAAATTTGCTTTAGAGAAGTTTTTCACTGTGGTTTTCAGGGCAGGGGGTGGAGTTGGGATGTGAATATCCAGTGAGATTAGTTTATGGTCTGATCTTACCAGTGAGGGATACACTTCTGGTCTGGAGCATAGAGTCCCCATGTTGGTGATGATCAGGTCCAGTATGTTTTCCCCTCTTGTGGGAGTGGTAACAAGTTGTTCCATAGCATTTGAGTTTATAAATTCTAGGAACCTTTGGGCTAGGGTGTTGGAGCTAGAGTAATGCTCCCAGTCTATGTTTGGGTAGTTGAAGTCACCCTATATAATGGTGTTTGGAGAGACCTTCATATTTTCCAGTGTTCTCAGGAAGGCTGAGTGGGGTTTCTGGGATTGGGAGGGTGGTCTGTAGCAGGCTATAAACTGGAAGGCAGTTTTACCCACTGTTAGCTGCACATGGATAGTCTCTGATGCTTTGTGCTGTGCCACCAACCTGGAGGTGTGGGTATCTTTGACGAATATTGATACTCCCCCTCCTTTTATGGTTCAGTCCAAGTTTTGGGGCCGAAAAGCATGGTATGAGGTATAACCTAGTAGTGCTGGGGTGCTCTCGGGAGCCTTGAACCAGGTTTCTGTTACTGCACAGATATCGATGTTCTCCATGCTAAGGAGAGTTTCGAGTGTGTGCATCTTGAGGTTTAGACTTCTGGCGTTGAGTAGCATTACTCTTAGTTTCTTATCCCTTGTGATACCTATGGAGGTGGGTTTGTCTTTTGAGCCTTGCCTAAAAAAGGCACTATGTGTATGCAGTACTTGCCATGAACAATACAGGTTGAATCTCCAGAGGCCATGTAGTACAACTGAGAGACACAGAGACAGTAAACAGGAACAATACAGGTTTTAACAGGCAATTAATTTACTACTACTTTTAGTTTTATTTCCTATGACAGTAAATGCATGAGTTTACTGACCTGCCTCACATTGCAAACTTGCCAGGTGACTGACGTGGGCCTCCTGGTTCGTGGGCCACTCCATTGCAGCTGTAGGGGACATAAGAGGAATATTTAGCCATACCTAGCCATGATATACCTGAGCTGGCAATTATTACACACATAGTGGGGTGATACTTACACACAAATGGAATATCCCTTGCTGCTCTAGCCTCTTAGATCCACTCTTCCAAGAGGTCCCCCTTACACCGCTTCAGGTCAGCATAGTGATACCTGACCTGCTCACCAGTTCAGGCTATGCCAGTGACACTGGTGAGATCATGGGCGAGATGGTCGCAAGCCTCTGCCTTATATTGGGAGCCCTGGTACTGGCCCTGCAGCAGTCTCTGATCATGGTCTTTGACAAGGAGTCCTGTCATGAGTTTGGACTCCTGGATGCACCAGTGCTTTGCCTGAAAGTGCACACCTTCTCCCCTTACTGCCATTGTGCCTGCAAGGGAAAGCTACAACCAGTTATGAGATGTATTCCCACCTCTTGGGTTTAAGTAGGGCTGATTTCCTGCACTTTTGTGTGATTGGCCAGTTTTGAAAAGGCTAGGCTGTGGACAAACCTGCTTACCTAGGGTTGGCATTATTTAAAGGGGTATAATACTGGGTACATTGAGTTAGCTGGCCTACACATTGCTTACACCTCCTAAGCTGGCCTGTGCAATGCTTAGTGTTGTTCACATTAGACTTTGCATTATAATTCCTTTTTGGCATTGAGTTATTATTCATTACACCTTATATGTATGCCTGGTATCCATGGGGTCCTTGTGTCTTATTGGGAACTTCAACACTCTATTACAAATACACCTGACCTCTGGCCTTACTGCTGTACTCCGGTTCACATATTTATGTTATGTAGTGGGTTAAGCCACATATGTCTGTATACTGATTCTTTTCACAGGTTCAGTTTGGTTTTACTATGGTGAAGACTTGTTTGCTGATACCTCAGTTTTCTGTACTTCTGTGACGGCTTGGTGGTCAACTACTGTGACTATGGTGTAAAGGGTCCTGGGTTCGAAACCTGCATGGATGTTTATACTGCTGATGGGCAAAACAAGGGCCGTTGGATATAAAGTGATTAAGGCACTTTTGAGCATTTGTAAGTGGGTTTGCATGAGGGTAAGCACCGCTAAGCTGCCATTACATCTACTTACAGAGAGTTAGCTTCAGAATTGCTTAACCAGTGTAGGCATTGCTTACTGCCATGCAAATGGGCTTAAGCTCGCCTACTAGTGCTTAAATGTGCTTATTATTGCTTAATGTTGCTTAAACCTGCTTACTACTGCTTTATTCATTATGTCACTGACACCACATATGTGCATTTACTGCAGTACTCCAGTTCATAAAAATATGTTATTTAGTGGGCTATGCAACATAAATATTAGTCATAATGTGCTTTGCCATGGAAAGTGCTGTAGTGGGACTTGAACCGCAAATGCCTGTTTGTAAGGCAAATGCTCTGCCCACTACACTATTACTATGCTATTTTATTTCCATATATCTTCCTTGTTATCCTCTTCAGCCATTTAAGCTGCATTAACTGTAGTTAAGCGATGGGCACACCCACGCACTTATGGTTAGCTTTAATCGGATTTTAAAATAAAAATAAATACAGGGTTTGTTCATTTTATTTGTAATTACTTGGTGTTGTACAGGAGGGGGAATGTTGGTGGGGATATGTTGACACCTATGAGTGGTCTCGCTCCTTTCTTACCCCTTTATGCTGTTCTTCATTGCGGGGTGTGTGTATATTCGGAGAGCTCTGCTCTCAGACATGCCCCCTGCAGTCTTACACACTCCATGTAAGATTTCAAGCTCAGGTGGCATGCGTCATTACTATGCATGGCTCATTGCCATCATGGTCCTAAACAGCTGCCTCCATGCAGGACTAAGCTAGTCCTGCACAGAGGAATAGTAAATCCGGGGGAGTATTTTTTTCAATAAAAGTTCTTTCTTTTTAAGTAACCTTCTAATACTTCAATGTCTAATGTCCTAACTTTGATGAACAAGACAGAATCGTAACTTGCATGTGAGGCATAGTCCTGAAACTCTTCTACTTCTTAGTGAATCCTGTGTTTTGTCTGCATAGTGCAAGGCTTTGTACCTCAAGCCATATTAAGTTTTGAGAGTAGATATTGGTATTTTCCATATAGGTTGCACAATTTAACAAACCTTTATTTCTGGATTCAGTTTCCATTGCACTTTCCATTAGTGTTATATCAGTTGTCCATTTTATTAATTCGTAGATGATATCAGTATCTTAGCTGCTCTTTGTGACCTAGCTGTGACTGATTCAATAGCCACCTGGATACAGAAAACCTATAAGTATATTTTTGGCACTTTATCTGATATCAGTGATAGACAACAAAACTGTGCTGCATTTATTGATTTACTTGAGGTTGCTTTTCTTGGTGTCTGCATTTTGTTTTAGTTAACAAATCTGTGCTGCATTCATTGATTTGCTTGAGACTGCTTTTCTCAGTGTCTACATTTTGTTTTAGTTAACAAAACTGTGCTGCATTTATTAATCTGTCTGAGATTGCTTTTCTCAGTGTCTGCATTTTGTTTTGCCCACTTTCCCACCCTTGTGTTGGTGTGTTCTTAAATTTGGTGGCTTTGGAATTGCCCGCCCTTGCTGTAAATTTGATTTTGGACACTCCTCGCAGTCCATCTCATTTGCTTACTGTACAGAATACAGGGTGATCATTTGGGTAGGACTACCCCCTTGCTTCTTTGATTTTGGACACTCCTCCCAGAGCCATCTCATCAGCTCATTCTACTGTGCACAGAGAGAGCATTTGGGAAGGCCAACCCCCTTTGTCTCTTAATCTTGAATTATCTTCTGTTCCTTCCCTCTCCACAAAACAAAACAAAACAGAAAAACAAAATTTTGCACTTTATTCATTTATTTATTGTGTTCTTCCTCCTTACTCTTAAGTGTTGAACTGGATTTGTTCTGCTGTATTTATTATTGCTTGTTAGTAGCCTCATTAAATTTGTCTGTTATTCTAACCCTCTTAGTTTTGGTTTTAGCACTTGGACTTCAGGCTAGTTATTTTACATTTAAGGAGATTTTTGTAATCTACACTGTTGTGGACAAACCCTTATCAAAACCCTCTCTCCCCAAGTCCATCCAAGTTTCAGAACACTATGTCTGGACAATTCCCATCAGTTTCTCCTGCCAGCCTGGTCAACTTGGGCATACTGAGACAATGTAGCAACTACCTCATGTTCACTGACAACACTCTTCTCCTAGCACATAATTCTTCTACTTGTGAGAAATGCATCTATATCAGTAAAATGGAATCCATCCTCTCTTGCGCCTCAGTCAGTACCCCTGACAAAGAGGAGATTCCACGCACAAACACCACACCACCCACATCACATAGCCCAGCACAGCACACACCCTCATATACAGAGGTCCTCAAAAAAAGCTTACCTAAGCTGCAGAGAGCTCCAAAACACACTCACAGACATTCCACACACAACAACAAACACATCACAGACAGCAGACAACACACCAGTGTCTCACAAATACAGCCTATAAGGCATAAAAATAAACACATACAGCCCGTAAAGCACAGCATTAAACCAAGCATACTAGTCTTTGGTGACTCAATTGTGAGACACACCAATGTCCCCCTCACCAGACTCAACAAGGAGAAGATCACGGTCAGTTGTCTGTAAGGTGCCAGAATCCACCACATCAAGGATGCACTTAAGTCTCTCACAACAGGTACAAGTATGACTCTGTCACTGTTCATGTTGGGGTGAATGACTTGGGATGTACCTCCCTGGACTATATGAAGAGAGACATGATTGAGCTGTTAGAGTATGTGTCCCAGGCAGGTATGACCCTATCCCTAGGCAGCATCCTACCCTCACCAAAAATAATACCACAATACCAACAAAAAATGATTGACTTCAACAACTGGCTTAGTTTTTGGTGTCATTCCAAGGGGATCCAGTATCTGTCTGCCTGGGATGACATGGTTGACAGACCTCATTGCTTTGTTAGAGATGGTCGCCACTTGTCACCCCTGAGATTCAGGATTCTGGCCAAGGTTCTTGCCTCCCCCATTGTGCCTTTTTAGGCAATGTCCCACAGACAAATCTTCCAACATAAAAGATCTGTCAAAAAGTAAATTGAAGGTCATGCTGCTTAACACTAGGAGCCTTAACCTGAAAATCCACTCACTGGAGGCTCTCCTAACACTGGAAGGTGATGACATCTGTGCAGTCATGGAAACTTGGTTCAAGGCTGTAGAGAGCACCCCTGCCTTACCAGGCTATGCGTCATTACACACATTCCAACCTCAAAATGAGGACGGGAAGACTAAGGGTGGTGGAGTTTCTATTTTCATTAAAGACAAGCACATCTCCAGACTGGTTTGCCAGCATGATCCACTAGAACTTCTCCAGGTGCAAATGACAATTGGCAAGACACCCATCCAAGTTACAGCCAGCTATAGACCCCCCTCCATGACACAGGACACCCACTCCTCCTACCTGGACCTACTTGAGTCCATCAAGGTACCTCCTAACACCCTGATCCTTGGTGACTTCAACTACCCTACCATAAACTGGGTGAACTATTCCTGCTCTAATGCACTCACCCAATATTCCTTGACTTCAATTCTAACACACTTGACCAGCTTGTCTCATTCCCCACAAGGGGAGATAGCATTCTAGACTTGGTTCTCACCAACATGGGTGACCGCTGCACAACCCCCATAGTAAGTTCTTCCTTGGTGAGATCAGACCACCGGTCTGTCTGATTTGAAGTGTCTATCCTGTCCAACCCCCCCCCCCCCACCACCAGCTATAACCAGGCTAAAAAACTTCTCAAAAACTGACTACAACCTTCTGAGGGAGGGTATCTGTAACTTCACACCACTGCCCCCTCAGAGGATGCAGAAAAATATGCTGAACAGTTTGCCCGTGTGTATACAAGCACCTGTACAACTGCATGGACTCAGCATTACCCAACAGAGCTAAAACCTGCTCCTCAAGGAAACACAAACCTATGTGGTGGACATCCTCTATCAACAGGCTTTACAACAAAAGGAAGACATTGTTGTCCAAGGGTGAAAAGGCACAAATTCCCAATTGGAAAAACTCCCTCCTTAGCCTCAACAAGCAAATTACATCATTAGTGAAAACTTCCAAAGCCAATTATGAATTGAAACTAGCCTCCAAAACAAAGGCTAACCACAAAGCCTTTTTCAGTTATGTCAGAAACCTCCATGTTAAGCCCAGGTTTGTTCCAAATAAGTTCTTAATGGTACCATTTACACTGATCCTACTGACTTAGCCAACCTGCTAGCAGATAGGTTCAGCACAAACTTCACCCACCTTTCCCCCCAAAGGCCCATTCATCAACCCCAATACTTACCCTGCACCTGACATCTCCATAGATCAAGTGATAAAAGTCCCTATCAAAGGCAGAAAACACAGTAGATATCCATTTTATTCCTTCTGTCCAGGACAGAAGGAATAAAATGGATATCTACCACTACTCTTGTGTCTTCCTCTGAATTTGTTGGTGTATTGCAGTTTCCAAGTATTGAAGCTTGTCTTCACTAGTGTTTGCTTTTTTGAAGAAAACACAGCTTCCATGGGACCTGATAATATCCCAGGCTGTATTCTGCAGCATCTCCAGCAAGAACTAGAATCGCCATTGAGCATCCTATTCAACTATAGCCTAAGTACAGGCTTCATTCCAGCAGAGTGGAGAACTACCATTGTCATCCCTTTGCACAAAGGTGATGCCACTACTGACCCTGGAAACTATCGCCTCATTAGCTTGACAAATCTGATCTGTAAGGCCATAGTGTTTTATTATGGATCTCATAAACAAGGACATAAGCAGTCTCCAAGCACTTGACCCCACCCAGTTCAGATTCGTCAAGGACAGATCTTGGCTGTTGAACATAGCTGACTTTTTTGAGACTGTCACCGAGGCACTGGATGAGGAAAAGTCAGTACATGCAGCTTAGCTTGACTTGGCCAAAGCCTTTGACACAATCCCCCACTCGGGCATCATCAAAAATCTAACAGAACTTTGCATAAATCCCTATCTCATCATGTGGGTGACTAACTGACTCACTGATAGGGCCCACAAGGTCAAAATAGGTGCCACTACCTCTGATAGCAGACCTGTCAATAGTGGTGTCCCCCAGGTATCTGTCCTGGGACCCCTATTGTTTGGCATCTACTTCTCAGAGTTCCAGGCAAAGACAAAAGGCCTGTGGCTGACTAAGTTTGTGGATAACTATAAGTTGGGTGCTGTCACTGACTCCCCAAATGATGTTGACATACTTCAAAAGGGTCTCACAGCAACAAATGACTGGCACCAAAGTCATGGCCTTAAGTTAAATGCAAAAAAATGTATTAACATACCATTCAGCAAAAGCATGGCCCCTACTGATTACCACTTTAGCGGCAACCCTCTAAGCACACAACCTGTGGTGAGAGACCTGGGTACACAAGTTTACAACAATCTCACATTTGACCATCATGTAGCGGCAGTGGTCAACAAAGCCTTTACTTAGTTCATCTCATAAGTAAAGGGATTGCATCCAGAAAAAAGGAGGTTATTACCTCTGTTTACTCCTCCCTCATTAGGCCAATAACTGAGTACAGTGCCCCATTTGGTATGTACCTCTCCAAACACCTGCACCAAAAAGGACACAGAAATACCTCACAAAGAGAATCCATGGCCTGCAACACCTGTCCTATGTGGACAGGCTCAAATCACTCTACTCTATATCATACAGATTGCTCAGAGATGATCTGTGTCTAGCCTACAAGGTGATCTCAGACCCTGTTCTACTAGAGATGCTCCATATCCGTAAGTCTAGCTCCTCGTGTAGTACCCAGTCGAAAGACTTAGATATAATATGTGACATAAACAAAACCTGCTGGAGAGACAGGTTTGTCTCCCAGAGGCTGCCCCATCTCTGGAATAGACTCCCCATACACGGCAAACAAAGTACGTTGCTGACCCTCTTCAAGCGCAGCCTTGATGAATGGATGGGCAATCACAAATTTTCCCAGGGGTTCCACCTGTGTCCCTCATTGACAGGGATGACAGGTGCTGATTGAGGTTTCTTTTTTGGGGATAAACTCTTGGCTAGGCTTGTAAGTGCCCCAGAGCCATTAGCTTAGTAATGTCCTATGATCCTGTGATTTGCACAAGCATAACATCTTTGTTCCTGCTCATTTTCCCCTACACATGAGTACCACTCATTTTCCGGCATCGCACTAATGTCACCATAGAAGGCTACATCTTGAAGCAGGACTGCTATACATGTCTAGAAAGAAATATTAATAAAGATCATATATTATGGAAATTTATTAACAAATAATTGGGACAAGGGATCTGCAAACAAAGTGGAATGCAGGTAAAGCTCATTGTAAGTTTTATATTTTTCAGCATGTCTGTTTCTTGTTTCAAAATACAATATATTTCAGTTTTATTAGTATTGTGTTATATTTATTATTAAAAGTGCCCCTCTGATTTAACTAAAAGATGAGTCAGTGCATTTCAGTCAGTAGTGCTTGTTTCAAAATGTAAGCAATGCTTCATGCTCAGTGGTATCCCTTAACCAGGGTTACTGATTTTCAGGCTAAAAACGTAAGTGAATCATAAATATGTACCTTCTGAAGCAACAAATCACTTGCTGCAGTAGTGTAAGTGAAAACACTTTACTGTGGTTGCACTGACTCTATAACAACCCCCTTCCATATCTATATAGCTTCTTTAGATTCTAGGCTAAAAACAGGCAAAGTTCTTCACAAACAGGAAGCATCCTGATGATGCGGGAACAACACAGGGCTCTGGTGTTGTCACAACATTCATTGTAATGTTATCTATCTCACTAGCCTGGCTGATATTTTCTAAACAACTACATCCATTCATTTATCACTAGCTAGACCTGCAGCCTTTGTTGACAAATAGATTTTTGGGCAGTTTCTATGCATGCTATTAAGGAAATGAATTAACGGCTGAGGTATCGTACAAAAAATTTGTATCCCCATGGGTTAAGAATTTTTTTTTCATTTGTTACATACAGACCATGACTATACAATCATGATTACTTCTAAGTTAATTTTTAAGAGCTATTAAATGTCTTTTGAAGAACCTGGCATATATTCTGAAAGAGTAAGATCTGATCTGATTGCAGAGCCGCCTATCAGAAATATTAAATTTATTATGGAAATTTTATTTGGAAGTTGCATTACACTAACCATGCATCTTGTTTTAATCTATGTTTTGGTAGCCTGCTAGGTCATAGCTGAAAAGGATTCAATAGTGAGAGTTCACAGACCTAGTTAACATATTGCGAAAACACTGTTAACATATTATAAAAATGCATTAAGATATGTTTTGGCTGAACATTAGAAATGTTAGTTCTTTACCAGTGATATTTGTTATTTCTCTCTGTGAACAAGGAATACAGTCAAAACAACATGGTGGCTGCCCATTCTGAAATACTTTACGATGTCCATGGCCACAGCTTTCACTACAGAGGGAAACAGGTACCTGAAAAACAAGAACAGAAAGATTACATAAATGCTATAAAATGATATGCTGTAGAAGAAAAAAGTGCTTGAACAAAACAGTAATCAGTGGACCAGAGACTACTGTGGAATTTACTTGGATGTACATTTGCTGATGTAAATATTCTGAAAATAATGATGAAGACTGACAACTCTGAAAATATTTCTAGCCACTAAAGTCATTCTTTAGCATCCTCATTGGTTTAAGTTACTGGAATCAGCAAAGGGCATCCATCTTCCAAAACAGAAACTGCTAAGCATCCTATATTGAAACTTTTTTGGTCAAGAATTATGGAAAAAGTCAAAATTACTCTAAATTACTTAAAAAAGTTAATAGAATAACATATTTTGTATCAAAGTGAGTTTTCTAAACAATAGGGTCTGACATTGTCTGACTGTAATCCTTAGTAATTTTACCAATTTTTATGAGGTACAGTAGAAAAATGTGAGTTATAATCGGGATGTTCTGCAAAATCAGGGGGCGGTTGAGAGTATGGTGATCATGGGTGAACAACATAGGAAAGGAAGGCTGATTCATGCCAATGTGTCAAAGCATTTATTTACTGAAAAACATGTAAATACATGGAACAACCTTTTAAAATTATGGTGGAATCATCAGCAGCCTTTAGGGTGTATGGGGCACACAGTGATCTCTTTTGGGAAAGAGAAATACCTCACAAATAGGTACTAACCCAAGTAAAACAAGGCCACCAGAAACTGAAGACTATAGCAGAGAACCGCATAATCAGTAAAGAGAATGTAAGTTATCCCACCCCCTCAGCCTAACAGGACTGCCTACAGACCAGCAAAAAGCATATTATTATATTGTAAACTGTCTAAAATGCATTCATAATAACTGAATGTTTATTAAACTTAAGAAATGAGTTATGTCAAAAAGGAATGTATTTGTTACATAAGTAATGCATCCTGACATTTGGGGCATGTACTTCACTATCCAGTATTATTGTCTGAAGTACAGAGCTTATTATATTTCACAATCCTCTCAAGGTATGACAGGCTCTCATGAGATATGAAACAATGTCAGGTCTCACTAAATAATAAATTTGCTCTTAGTGACTAATTGGCAGATAAAAAAATGAGGAAGAAAATAACATGGGCACCTTCTCATGATCCTTCCACATCAACGCCTCTTCTCTGATGACAAGGTCTTGTCCTGAAGGAGCAGCAGAGTCATATTTTCCCACGTGTACATATTTAGATTCTCCACTTACATTCACGTACCAAGCTATGAGGTCGTACGCTGCAGGTGGATCTCCATTTTTGTCAAAAAATATCTCTTCTCCAGCTTTGTTCATGAACCTCACATTTCTAAGATAATGGAGCAGCTGCAGACAAATATAAAACATTTACGTTAAAGGGAAATCGTGAAATATAATCTTTCACTGCAGCATAGGCTTGCAAGTAGAATATGCTGGCTTAAGACACTACCCATTTAATTATGACTGTGTACAGAAATATGGATTCAAAGACAACATTAAGAGAGAAACACAGGTGTTTTTTCTTCTTAAAATTATTATAATAAGATGGTCCTGTTGACTGAAGTGGACAAAGTGCACAAAATGGTTTCATGCTATGGCAGTGAATGACCTGCAGGGACTGTATTTATTTATTTTTAATTTTTTGGCAGGACCCAGAAAGACTTATAATTAATATTGGACATATGGACTGCAGCTTGAAGCATTGGTTGCATATGGCATGTGTATGCTATGCAGTCACCTTTAATGGCATGTGAATGCACATGTACATAACATAGTGAACACGTAAATACATATCTCTGGTACATATCCTGTACATGAGTATACATGTAAGGGGCATAATCTAAGCATAGATATACATGTATACAGCACAAGTTGTACATGAATAGACATGTATGGGATACAGGCAACACATAAATATACATGTACAGTGCACAGCCTGCATATGAATATGCATGTATAAAGCATAATCTGTACACTAATATACATGTATGAGAGATAGCTTAGATTTGCACAGTGAAGAAATAGATTCCTGGAGATAGACTTATTCATTTTTGTCTTCATTTTACTGTGCTAAGCAACATACTAACAGAGCCATAATCTCACTGTGCTGGGGAGATACAATGCCACTGGTTGGTGCATTGTTGCTGTTCTGTAGGTTACTTCACTGGGGCTCTCCAAAATTCTAATGGTGCTAGCTGGATGAATTGCATAAGCCTGAGGGTTGTTGGGGGTGCTTTGCACATATACTCTATGTGCATGGTCTTGAACCACTGTGTACTGATCTTTCTTAATTAGTAAGAGCATGGTGCACAGATTTACTGTGTACCAGACCTACTCTACTGCCCACCAAGTTTTATGAATCTTACCCTAAGTTCATAAGGACAAATCCTTTAGTAGACACTATTGCCAGGAATGAAAATGAAAACTTCTGTTTTATTAATGTAACAGGATGATTAGTGATGATGATGTTGACTGGTGGTGCTGATGGTTATTAATATTATTATTATTTTCATAACTTATTATCATTGTTACTGTTTTAAGCTTCCTGACTTTCTGGAAAAATGTAGGATTTCATGTATGTGCTTGGATTACTAAGGTACTACATAAAACAATAGACCAGTTGTAATTTATTTTATTCCAGACCAAAATAGTTGGATAATATGGAATATAAGTACATCTTCTGTTTTTTTTAAACAAATTATTTATAAAGTATTAACATCCTTGTGGCATAGAGGGACAAAGCCTTGACTATGACCCAAGTGACCTGAGCTCAGTTAGCATCTTGAATGTCTAGCAGGGACAGGGAGAGAGAAAGGGTATGCCTATCCTGGGGGGGAGACTATGTTGGATGAGGTGAAACTCAATGAGATGATGCCAGGTTAGGTAGGTAGGAGAACAGAGCACTTGTGGGTCATCTCTATGGGCCCACAGGAGGAGGGCATGGGCTCTAACTAGAACTTCATGCCCAACAACCCTGAGAAAGTTATCATCAGTGCATAGCAGGAGGGCATTAGGGTTGAAGAGAGATCCTGGTCTCTTTCAGAATAATGGTGTTTTTCCTGGTAGCTCAATTCATGCTCCCAGGGAAGAGAAAAATAATGACTCCAGAAGGTGATTGGGTGAAATGAGCAAGCTAGGAGGGAGACCTGGTAGTCAGAATGTGATCCAGGTCCCTTAAAATGATTTAGAGGTTTAACTTGGCTTTCATTTATTTTAGCATGGAACTTTAGACTTAGATATGTACACTTTCAACAGCCAGTCTTGAATTTTTCATGATATAAGGAATTGCGCATGTTTTCTTTGAAGATATGTTTACATAGCCTTTTGAGTATAGAAAGTAATGTACCTGTTATTATAGTAATCAGTTTGAATTTATTTTGCATTTGATTTTATTATTTTCACTGATGTAAGGCAACAAAAAGGTATCTAAACAATGCTGAATATCAAGGCGAAGGAGTCAATTATATGTCATTAAGCCTGTAAATATTTTGTTTGCACTCAGCTGTAATTATACAGAATTATTTTGCAAATAATCTCACCACTTTATTTTCATAACTGGAAAATATGTATGCTCAGGTGATTTCTATGTCCAGTGGAAGGGTAAAACATTAAAATAATGATTCCATCCAAGATAGCCACCAGAACAACAGTCCTTGGTAGAATCCTTTCCAATTAAAAGGTTTAATTTTATGATTTTTAATTTAAAATAATAAAAGAAACTGTGTCTAACAGTGTACAGAATAATGGAATGGTATTATTTTGAAGATTACATCAATTTTATAAAATAGATTGACATTTCCTTTGGAAGCAATTCACACTGACAAATTAAATGGATTTTTCACTATGATAAGAATACTTCCAATGAATATACTTTCATTAAATCTTTTCAGCAATGTATACCTACTCTGCAAGAATTAACAATTAAGACAAAGCACACCAAAGTGTATCCAGTTCACAATATACATTATTACCAGACTTGACAAGTCACTATAAAAATGGAAACTTCTTTAATTCTGTTAAGGATACTGATTGCTTATTTATATATGTGCTACTTGTGAAAATCAACGTTGCAAATATACAAGTTCCCAAAAGTAAGTCACTGTCCAAAAAACATGTCTGAAATGATTATTCTTGTTTTAACAGTTATCTGTTCATATTTAATTTCATTTTCATATTTATAATGAATAGAATTGCAGCAGGTCTATTTACCCAGCAGTATAACCTAGACTAAAGTGATTTGGGGATATGCAGGATGGATGGATGGATTGTGGGAGACAGCATTGGGCTAGGTAGGAGGAATGAATTTAGCACTGAATGTGTGTGAAGATATTTGCAATGGCCTTGAAATCAACATGAAAGACTCTGTTTGAAATGATACCAAACGAAAACAGTCCTTGAACCAAATAAGGAATCAGATGCAAAAACCAGACAATACAAGATAAAGAAAAATAATCTGGTTCCACACAGCAGTGAAAATCAATATGTCCTTTATTGTAGTAGGTAAGCGCTTTCTCGGAATAAAATCCGCTTCATCAGACCAACAAAGATAGAATAGCAGTTACATTTTTAAACACTAAAACATCCAATCAAAAATCAGATAAAATGTGCATCATAGCTAAAAGCCATGTGATAAAATACATCTGTAGAATATATAGATTGTTAAAAAATTGAATAAAACAGACTAAATGAACAATATGTACTTAAAACTGGTAAATACAATAGTAAAAATAATAAAAGATGAACTATTGAAATATACATGACAAAATATTAAAAGAGAGATCAATGCTTTAATGGCCATGCTTTAAGGAAGGGTTTCAGGGAAACTCTGTTGTTTAAACCAGGAGGTTTATCAGCTTGAAAGTGCAAAATCCATTTATGTTCACTAGATTCTGTTCTATTATTTATGTTACCTCTTCTCTTGGTACTATGCAGAATCTCTGTAGTACCATAAAGCTAAATTTATGTTCTTTACCCTCTTTAGCTACATGTAGTGATAGTGCGCTGGTTTCTTTAACATTCCTGATATCCCTAAGGTGTTTTATTCTAGCCTTAAACACCCTGTTCGTTTTCCCTATGTAAAATGAGAAGCAGGTAGTACAATAGCAAAAACACACAACATTTTTTGTTCAACAATCTGCATAAAAAGCAGTATCTATCTTAAAACCCATAGTGGGATGTGTGAAATGATTACCAATATGTATATGTGTACAGGCCATACAATTCCTACACATATATGTACCAAGTCTATCAGATATTAGAGTTGATTTAGTATTAAAGGATCGATAACAGAGCTGACTCTTAAGTGATCTATTATTTCTAAAAGCAAAATCTGGCTGTGTGCCAATGACCCCATTCAACTCATGTACAGTAGACAGAATATCCCAGTTCTTTTTAATAATATCACATGCTACATGCACATTAAAGGACATATTGATTTTCACTGCTGTGTGGAACCAGATTATTTTTCTTTATCTTGTATTCTATTTGAAATGAGTTTGGTACAGTAATGGGTATCATTTCTAAGTTTCATAATGTAAATGAACAAAGCCTTATGATTACCTTTAGTGTTGAATGTAACCCTGAATTCATACCTGGCCTTGCATGCCTTAATATCATGCTTAAGGGTTTAAGTTATTAGTGTTAAATCCCTTTTACACTGAGGGAATGGGGATCTGTTGGAGATAGCTTGAATTTCTGGGGGGGGGGGGTTGTAAAGCTTCTTAATGTGGGAGTTTCATTATACATTTTTGATTCAATTTACCACTATTCTTATGGCAGATGGGTACAGACCTCTTGATGTATCTGCACATAACAGAATAGAATTCAGAGGAGAAATCAGTAGCATTGGGTGCTGGGTTATTTGGAGAAATTCATTATTGATGGTTGTCAGGAATGTCTGTAAGTGTGAGAAGTTTTGTTTTGGAGTAATCTTGAAAAAACTCTACTTGGTTTCAAGGTGTGTTATAAAGGGAGAGTGTTACAGCTAGGTGGTTGGATTTGACTAAGGAAGCAGTGAAATCAAGGGCAGTACAGGGTGGGAGAAAATTGATAAGGACTATTAAAAGAAGATATCACCTTTTCTTGGAAGAGGAAAATTTTGGTCTATAGAACTGGCATTAACAAAACAGAGGAATCTTTGAACATATTTTTGTTAGTTATATTGACACGCCAGCTTATAGTGGCATATTTAAAGTCACTCATAATAAATACGTTTGTTTTTCATGGAGAACTTTTCTATCTGCCATAGATGATCAGTGTGTGCAGAGGAAACCTCTAGTTGGCAATGATAAGATATGCTGTTTGAAAAGTACCTGAGCACCTACCTATCCAACTGTAGTATCATGTGTAATTTTCATGTGAAACAATTGATTTCCTAACAAATATGGATATAAGTCCTCATGGACCAGAAGGCATGAGAGGGGCACACAACCTTGTCAAAGAGCGACTGCTGTTTGCTGTGGAACCACGTTTCCTTAATTACTAGAGCTCTCCCTAAACTGCTATCACATGTTAAACTGTTGACATTCTTTATTAGAATTATTTCAATATGTAAGTAGTTTTGATAATTTTAGTAAAAATATGAGGAGTAGATGTGATGTGATGTGAGCTTCATGAAAATAATTAGAAATATGGTAACTGGGTAAGTGCACTGATTTAATGACTCTTTTCTGTTATGACCCAGACTCCAGAGGAGCAAAGTAAATCATACAACAGCAAAAATCAGTAACAAAGGTGAAAAGACATCATGCAATAACAAAAATCAATATCAAAAGTGATAAGACGTAGCAAAAGGTAGTAAAAATCAAAGATATTCACAATATTTCAAGTGCAGTAGAAATATATACAATATTTACAATATTTATAGAGTGTAGTTCTCCCAGAGTGATACCTGGGCTTACTACTTGTAGTAAACATTCCAGTATAGTATTCCACTTAATACTATAAATTATAAAAAATGTGGATTACATGTGAATACTGAGTTAAAAATGTAGATCAATGGTGGATGCAATTGTCTGTTCAGTGGCTCTGGTCAATTTAACACATTTAATATATTTAATGGTTGCATTTCTCTATACTGCTTAGTACAATCATTTTGTTTGTTTAATTTGATATGAGTCTTAGTTTAAACAAAAAACAGGAAGCTGCAAATGTAAAAATAATCGGTACTTTTCCATTAACGGGGCAGCAGTCGTCGCGCAACATAACTGTTGCCGGGAAATGTAGCCTGCAAACATGATACATTCAATGTTTTAAAAATATTTTTAAAGTGTCCCCGCTTACTTCTTCTTCTCTACAGATTTGTTTCTAATTCATTGACAACTATGCAGGTAACATTACAAACAATGATAGCCAGTGAAAATGCTATATTCTACCACCGACCCAAGTAATAGCAAGTGGCTTAGGTAGATCAAAATTTCACCTTTCACTGTGTGCCCCACTAAAAGCAAACCATTTCATAGAAATGAGCAGTTCAAAAGTGTAAGCAACCCATGGGATTTAACAACTGTCTTGACAACCTGAAAAAAGCAGCAGCGGTGAGCTGAGAGCAGCCATCCATTTTCTGCATTGCCCCCTTAACGGTTTCTCGCCATTTTCACTAACTTGTGAAGAGAAAGTAGTAGTACTGCAACAACCTGGGCAAATTTACAAGCAAAACTGTATCTTTTTCTCTGGTTTTAATGTTGTGTTCGTTCTGACAGATTATTCATTTTCTCACGTCAGTATTTCTTATTTTATTGTGACTCAGTGAAAATGGAGACAAACCGTTAAGGGGGCAGCACAGAAAATGTACAGTTGCTCTCAAGTCACTGCTTCTTCTTTTTTCCTGCTTTTTAATTTATGCTCCTTGTGACAGTAATAAATATGAAAAAAATTAATACTATTGTCACAAGGAACACCACATTAGACCCCGAGAAAAAGACACTGCAGTGACTTTATATCAACTGCACATGTCACTTGCTGCCCCGTTAACGGAAAAGTACCAAATAATCTTACAATCTTAATTACAATATTTATAGGAGCTATACACAGTTTAAAAACTGGACATCATTCAGTTCTACATTTTATTAGGTAGTGCTTTATTAATTGCTTATATCCCAGTATTGTTTGCACCACTATATGTGAATGCATTCCAAGGAGTCCCCTGGAGAATTGTCTATGGCTGTTTGGGAGTTACCTGGGCAGCAACGTAAATAAATTAATTGTGATCTATAGACTGGGAACAAAGGGACCTACCTGGGCAGCAAAGTAAATAAATTAATTGTGATCTATAGACTGAGGACAAAGGTACCATAACTAAAAAAAAAATTAAAGGCTCCAGTGGCTCATCCAGATTTTACAGAAGGATTATACACCGGAGTGTACATCTTAGGTTGGGTATAGGGCAAGTCAGTGTACCAACAATCCCTGTGTTAAATCTGGTTCTGAGATTGTGTACACATTTACCACAACACTTCAACACTTTTATAGTTTTAAGACTGCTAGGTAGTTTAAATGAGCAATCAAAATATACTTTATTGCTTTGTTGCCCCTTCCGCTCCACAAAAATAAATAAATAAACACATGCACACATGCATACATAAATAATCATTGTTAACCTTACAGTCAGAGCTTTGCCTCCTCCACTGTATAATCCAATGGATCATTCTCCAATAATCTGTTCTCTATAAATCACTGAATTAAATTTAACATAGAAGACACAGATCTCAAACTGAACAATATCACAAGAAAACAGAAGACTGAAGCACTTAACAAGAATCTTTAGCTTTACTGAAATGTATACAGTGGAGCTGGCAGCAATGTTCTTGTTTGTGCTTCTTGCATAAGCAAATGATTGAAGGTCTTACAGAAAAATCACAACTTCATCAAGAATTGCATTTTTCTATTAATTTGCTTTTCAGCAGTATTGTTAATAGAGGGACTTATCTTTTTTTTTTCATTTACAGAGCTACATATGGCAGTAGACCTTGGGCAACAGAGGTGAATCATTGATGTACATAAATGTCGATGCTGTTTATTTATTTATTTTAATTAATGAACCTACTAAGTGAAATAATACTGTAAAACATGACCAGGACTGACACCTCAGTAACAAAGTACATGTGACACATGAGCACAACAGGTAGAACTGGAAAAAGTTTACAGTGTCACATAGGTTCATAGGTTTTTACTAGGCTAATGACCACAAGGGTCTTTTTAAGCTTAGCCATGCATCCCAAATCTCTGATAAGTTCTGATATCCTTGATAAGCGTAAACATGAGCCTGGGAGATGAACCATTTGCAGGTTATCTATGTCCATTAGAGACATAGGTGCCAAACCAGGGATGAATTTCTGGTTTCTCATGCAATGGTCCAAGTTGCACTTGAATTGGGTTAGGGAGGAACTCTGCTTCATATGGTTGGGGAGCTATTCCATAGACAGGGTAGTCTCTGAGATACATACCTATCTCTCCAGCAGGTCCTATTTATATCACAGACAAGGTTTAAGTCTTTAGAATGGGTAATTCCAGTGCTGTTTGTTTTGTGGATATGCAGGAAGTTCATCAGAGTGGGGTCTGACAATGCCCTGTATACCAGGCATAGATCTCCCCTCAAAAGCCTGTAGGAGGCAAAATACAGAGATAGGGCCTTGAGGTGATCTGCATAGGACATGTTACTTATGCCCTGTATTTTTTTAGTGAGGAACCTCTGTGGACATTCCAGTTGTTGGATATGCCTGGTTAGGTACATACCAAAGGGTGCATTGTACTCAATGATAGGTCTGATGAATGCCGAATACAGTGGAACAATGACTTCCTTGGATTTAGATGCCATACCTTTGTTTTTAAGTTGTGCAACATAGAATGATTTCCTCACCACTGTAGACATGTGATGATCAAAGGCTAGATTACTATGTGTGCCCCTAAGTTCCTGACTACTGGGCTAACTCTAATGGGTGTGTTGTTAATATGAAAGTTACCAGGGATGGATGACTTCACAAGAGATACTATTATGCATTTCCTGGTATTTAGTTTTAGTCCATGGCTCTGACACCAGTTGTTTGTCTGTGTCAGCCCCTCCTGGAGAACATTTGTGTCAGTGTGAGATTCAATGACAGCTCCCAATTTGCAATCATCTGCAAATTTAGTCAGCCAGAAATCACTGACATTGGCCTTGACTTCTGAGAAGTAAATGTCAAAAAGGAGCGGTCTAAGGACTGACACCTGAGGGACTCCTCTTGGACTTGCCTCTTTGTAGAGGTAGACACCCCTATTCTAACATCCTGGGTCATGTCTGAGAGTAAGTTGGCTATCCACCAGGTGACATATAGATTTGTACCTAACCTCTTGTTAAATGCCTTGGCCAGGTCAAGGTAGGCAGTGTGAACAGCTTTGCCCTCATCCATTGCTTTGGTGACCTTCTCGAAGAAGTCCACCAGGCTGAGTAGGCATGATCTGCCCTTTACAAAACCAGAGTGGGTTGGGTCCAGTGTCTGGAGGTTTACTATATCTGTATTGATCATCTCCATGAAAATTCTTTCCATGGCTTTACATATAAGACTAGTGAGACTTATGGGTCTGTAGTTTCCAGATCTGTAGATGACCCACCTTTGCGCAGAGGGATGACTGTTGTCTTTCTCCATTCATGAGGCACAAAGCTTGTTTGGAGGCTACAGTTAAATAGTAATTCCAGAGGCCCAGATAGGTCATGTTTCATGCTATTTAGAAGGCATCCTGGGATATTGTCTGGGCCCACTGATACAGTGTTCTTGGTTTTAGAGAGAGCATTATGGACCTGTTCCCTAGTGACAGTAGAGGGAGTTATATTTGATGATATTTCCTGAGGGACGGTAGAGGGGGAGGGAGACAGGGGAAAAGTTGGAGCTGAATTTATCAGCCAGGAGGTTTGCTGTATCTTCTGGTTCAGTATAGGTGGCTCCATTT
Organism: Protopterus annectens; assembly: GCF_019279795.1. Classification (NCBI taxonomy): domain Eukaryota; kingdom Metazoa; phylum Chordata; order Ceratodontiformes; family Protopteridae; genus Protopterus; species Protopterus annectens. Next base: position 1,107,096,554 of record NC_056746.1, read on the forward strand.
ACAATGAGCTCTGCACACAATTGTGCATTGCCTTTGAGGTTGCAGGCATAGCTAAATAATGCTTTGTGGTTGTCCTTGGCCTGGGAGGCCAAACTTACCTCAAATTTGGCTTTGGTAGACTTTATTTGTCCTCTGAATTCTTTAGTTTGATGAGAGTACTTTTATCCTGCTGGGTGTAACACCTCCTAATTTTTGCCATGATTTTCTTTCTCCTGTTACACAGCCAATTGATTTTGTGATTCCACCAGGGTGGCTTGTTTTTTGAGTTAGTTCTGTACTTCTTCCTGGTGGGTACAGCTGCCGTTATGCAGTAATTAACATGCTTGTACAGGGTTTCTGTGAACAGTTTTGCAAAGGCAAAAGTGCTCTTAGGGTTTACGAGGGCTTGAAATTTTGCCAGGTTCTCACTTAATAGCAGGAGGTTAGCCTTAGAATAGTTCCTGAATATTCCAGGTTTAGCTGGGGATCCAGGTTTTATTTTTACTTCAAAGGAGACCATTTTGTCCCTGCATTTTCTTTTACACACTGTGCTACTGAGAGACAGTTATGCAGCAGTGATATCATACGTTTAGACAAAGTTTATACTTTATGATGCAAGCTTCAGTAATGGCTCTGCTTGCATGATCTAAAGCTCTGAGTAATTATTGCACAATTACCTTAACGGATGACCAGTATCCAAACATCTGCTTACCTGAGTGAAATACTCTTCTGTATCTGAGTGAAACTCTGCCTGAAGTAACTGAATCAGAACTTTATCTACTACATAGTTCTGAACAAGTTTTATTCTCAAATGTTAATACATATTACACTGACATCCCATCCAATCTCTTTTTCTCTCTATCTGTCTTTACACTAATATCACACTGATCATTCAATGCACTGCAGGTGAAAACATTTTTTTTTTTTACTAAATGTCTTTAAAAAGATTGAAGATGTGATGACAATGTTTTATTTATAATAAGAACTCCATTTTGCTCTAGTATTTCAGTTACACTATTTTTAAATAACTTTCTTCTGCGCTATTTTAGTGATCATAAAATAAGAATCTTTTTTACAATGTGTCCAGCAAGTTACAAAGATAGACAAGTACATGTAACTAAATTTTCTACAGTGTGTGTGTGTGTGTGTGTGTGTGTATGTGTGCGTGTGTGTGCGTGTGTGTCCGTGCATGTGTGTGGGTGCGTGTGTGCGTGTGTGCGTGTGTGCATGTGCGTGCGCAGCTGCAAGCAGCTGCGATGTGTGTGTGTGTGTGTGTGTGTGTGTGTGTATGTGTGTGCGCATATCTGTAATCCTGCGCACGTACATGCTGTACATGTTTGTATATCTTATGAAAAATTTGTTGCAGGCCTGATTTGAGCATGCTGTCACATCTTGAAATGAAAGCTATCACAAATAATCTGTACTGTGTAAGTCTGTCTGTAAGCAATAGGAAAAAAGACATTGTAAAGCTGGACTGTGATCCAACTTGTGAATGCCTATGCAAATATAGCACTCTGTCTAGATTTGATGTGGTTTCTAGTCAGAAAGAAAGAAAGAGTTTAACACTGCTCTGGGCACTGACAAGTAGTATATGAAAAATATGAAAGATACATTTGTATTATCTTATTTTACAGATCTTACCATATCATATAATTAGTAAGTCACCAGCTCATGTTTGCAACCTTAAAAAAGCTCAAGATTCAGTATGAATTCAGGAAGTTGATTCTTGAACAACCTTCACAAGATTAACTCTTCATTGTTAGATACAGACTACTTCAATAGAGTGTTCCTCAAGGATCCATAATAACCTTTTCTTTTCCTCTCCCTGTACATCATCTCCTTAGAGTGCTACCAAACATCAAAATTCTCCTTTGTGAAGAAGACACAGTCATCTATAAATCATCATCCCCTGACTTCCCCATTAAAGTGGTGTGTAGGTGAACACCTCTGTAAGGTAACAAACTGACTCACAAAGAAAGGAAGGTTAGCTCTTTAATCCAGATAAAACAAAGTCAGTGATCTTTGGTTCTAGTTCTAGTCTTAAACTTATCTTCTCGCACTGGTCCGCAGACGGCTTATTGAGTATTAAGCCTGAAAGAAGCATACCCATTTTAAATATCTGGGTGTCTGAGTAGAGCAGTTTCTGGCCTTTCACTACCACATTCACTAGTTAGATACAAAATCGACTCTTTACTCTTTTGAGAATTGAAAATAAGCTTTTGTATTCTCCTAAAGGTAGAACTGCTTTAGCAGAGATGTACTAGGATAGGGTAAATAGGACATCTGCTTGAAGCACAAACTATTAGGGGACATGATCAATGGATCCTGGCTGGTTTTCGATTCATACTGAGATTCATTATGCTAGTACTGCATTTACACTCAGAACTGAAGGGTTGTAGCTCTCTGTGCAGCATAACTTGTAGCAAGCACATTTTTGTTATATATGTTACACCTTAAAAGGAGAAAGATCTTGTTTTTTGCTCATCAAAGGTAAGGGAGGCACCAGATCTGGATTTGGCACTCATTACAAAAATAGCTAGCTACACCTCTATGTTGTTCGTCAAGGGATAGTTTTGGCACACCACGAATAATTAGAATTATATGCCTCATACATATAATTTCAAATCACTGAAAATAGGATCTGCAGATTTATTTCCTTTGCCCCTTGCTATGAATACCATTGCTCAGTTTTGCAAAAAGTCAGCAGGTTACCCAATGAACAGCATTCAGACTTACTGCTCTGCTCTTTTTGATTTAAACTGTTAGAAATGGAATATTGCCCATTTCTCAGAAACAAAGCAGCACTTCCAACTTCCCAGTCACTCCAGCAAGGCCTTAGTCCTATGGTGCCCTCATATCAAACTGCATTGCAGCGATTATTCCTTATTTATTCTTGGCCTCAGAAAGGAGGAGACACCCTAACAACTTCACCCAGAGATCTTAGAAGATTGCAGGTAGTTCATAAAGCTTTTGTTATACTCCCCGACTGTACATTCCAAACACCACTGCTTTTCACACCCTTATCACCTGAGGAAACCAACCTAGCTAATCCACTTCAAAAACTAGCCCAATTTGCTTTCTTCTCTATACCAGTCCTACTACCTAATATGCATTAATAACTTTATCCTAAGACATTTACACTTGGCACCAAGGTATGGAACTCACATCAATTATTCCATGCATATTATGTATATAATGTATACACTGCTTCTCCATGTTTTTAACAGGAGGGACTGTCTACTTAGAGATATAAATATCAGAATTTTTAACACCTTTATTGATTATCCATTAAGACACAGGCAAGCATACATTTATATAAAACAAAGCAAACTATATTAACTTGTTCCTAGTTGCAGACATTATACATCACATGTTTTTTGTATAACTATCATCAATCCAACATTACATAAATTGCTTAATTCCTTCCTTTTAAATCTCATTCCTCCCCCAAACCACTACTCTGCATGTATTGTTCCCTTTATTGTGGACTCTGCATGTATTGTTACCTTTATTGTGAGTTTTTCTGTCATTTGCTCCAACCCTTTTCTTAAGATCCCACTTCCAGTTCTTTTAGCTCTATTACAATAATCAGTACCTCAAATACAGTTGGATAAGACACTGATTTCTATTTTCCAGTAATTACTTTTTTGGCAGCCATCAGCATTAAAATTAGTAAGGCCTTATTATGCCTATGTAATTCAGATCTTGTATCCCAGGCCAGAAGAATAATTTCCTTAGTTACACCTATTTGCTCACCAGTATTTTCTGACAGTTCTATACACAGAATGTTTGAAGTATGACAACTCATTACACTCCCAAAACATATGTTCCCAGTTATCTTTTTCTTCCCCATCACATCTCCACAATTTGCCATCTACCTGAGGAAAAATTCTTTTTAATCTGCTTGGGGTATAAAAATACATATGCAAGCATTTCCAAGCAAAAGTACTAAATCTTCTAGAATTTGTTGTGCACTTGGGAACCTTACATATATCTTTCCATTCTTTCCGTGTTAATTGCTTATCCAGTCTCTCTTGCCAACGTTTTCAAAACTCCATTGATTAATTCTTGGTGTTACTATGCAATATTTTATATGCTCTGCTAATTGTTCCTTTCTTAACAGTGGTTTCTGCTCTAGATTCAACTAAAAACTCTACCAGAGGAGATCTTTCTCTTAGGATTACCCTATCTCATTCTCTTTGCCTATACTCTGATATTAGTTCTTGATAAGGAAGGCAGTATCTAGCCTGCAGTCCAAATTTTTTTTGGCCTCTTCCCATTCTATTACCTTTCCTATTCTAGTTATTTGCTCTCAGCACCTCAGTTCCTTTGCCAGTTTTCTCAGATAAATTCCAGCCCCCTCTTGCCTTTTCTTTGTACCCCAATTGCAGTAATCCCTATCACTAAAATTGGATTTCTCCATTCTCGTGTTGGCTTAGTTGCATCCAAAATCCCACTGTCTCCTTATTTCTTGAATCACCCCCCTTCCCCCAATTCATCATAATCCCTTTCAACTCTGAATTATATCTTTCTAGTCGTATTATGTATATGATCCTTAACTGTGTAGTTCTAAGATAACCCTTCAAATCAGACAGTCCTAAGCTACCTTGTTCTGTTGGAAGGATCAATCTATCCCACTTGACCCTTGCCCTGTTCCCTTCCCAGATAAATTCCTTCAACTCTTTATTAATTATTGTTCACAGCTCCTCCGGTTGATAAAAATCTGCCTGTCCAGTATATAAAATGAAAAGGTACTAAAGATATTCTCATTGCTTATATCTTGCTATCCATATCCATAAACAAGCTTCCAGTTTCAGTTTTTGTATTATCGCTTGTTTACTTTCTCCCCACATATCCTTAATTGCCATAACAGAATCCTGTTTAATGTATACTCCTAAATATTTCATTTGATTGTGTCCCTATAAATATAGGTATTGCTGTTCCAATTCATGTGTGGGCACATACCTTTGTTTTATCTTCAATAATTTTATATCCTGAAAAGACTTGAAGGTTTAACAAGATGTTCCATAACACTGAGATATCCTTTTCTGGTTTTATCAGGTACAAAATATCATCTGCAAAAAAAATCCAATTTTTCCTGCTTACCATACCATTTATATCCTTGAATTTCTGAGTCCCTTATTTTCTTTGCCAATGGTTCTAAATATAAAGCAAATAATAAAGGGAAAAGAGGACACCCCTGCCTGGTTCCTCTATTCAAACACAATTTATCAGAGAGGAACCTCACAGACTTTAATTCTTGCCTCCTATCCCTCATATATATTCCTAATTAACCTTATTGTATCAGGCAATGTGAATGCTTCAATTGCCCTACTCATAAAACCCCAGTTTACTCTGATGAATGCTTTCTCTGCACCAAGACTAACCAACAGCAGCTATATTTTCTTACACTCTGCTTCCCTCTGGGTCATCATTATTATTTAAATTTCCCTCCCCTCCACAAAATTATTGATCCTTATCTATCAGTTTTGGTAACACCTTTGCCATTCTTTTAGCTATTATAGATGTAAACACTTTATAATCATGTTTTAAAATTCAAATGGGCCTATGTGAAACTGGGCCTGATGAGCCTTTACCATCTTTAGGTATTACAACCACCACAGCTTTCTTCCAGGATGTCGATACTTCTCCTTCTTTTAAAATACTGGTAGCAAAACCTTCAAGGTCTTTATCACTGTCTTCCATCCTAGCTTTGAAACTTCCACAGGAATATCATCTATTCCTGGGGACTTTCCTGCAAACTGAGTGCATGTTACCATTTTTATCTCAACTCCTCCTATCTTAATTGTTAATCGTTGAGGCTCATTGACCTCTAATCTTGGTATACTTTAGTCTTCTACAATACTTCCATTTGTGCTCTTTCTTCATTTGCACATTTCTCTGATTTATATAAATTTTCTTAACATTTCTGAAATATCTCTAATACCTGTATAGGAGGTTATTTGTCTTGCTATAGGCAACTTAAGTATAGCAACAACCCTTTCTACTTTCTATTGCCTAAGTCATTGTGCTAAAAGTTTTTCTGCTCTAGAGTTATTATAAAAAAAAGTTGCTTAACAGCAATCTTTCAAAACTCATGTATATTACCCAGGTACTCCCTTATTTTCTCTTTCACACTCTGCAGTTGCACATCTTCTTGTTCTGTGAGATACCTCTTATTTTGCCATACCTTAACCCTGGTCAGCCCCTCTAAATAATTCCAGTTATTATTAACCATTTCTCTTTTTTCTTTTATTTCTACCCTATTTTAAACTTAACTCCACTTTCATTTTATTCCCCTCATTAGTTATAACTTCTGAAGAAATTTCTATCCTCCCTAATAACTCTCGAATAATTTCCACTACCCATTCCTGAAATTCCCTTCTCTTTAACAAGTAGGTGGGGAAGCACCAGTGAATATTTTTTTTTCTTCATTACCCTACATTTTTATCTTAGTTGTTATTGGCACATGGTCTATATTTCTTTGGATTTTATGCCAAATCTTGTCATATCAATATATAATGTAATACTGTTTTTCCACAGCCAGTGAACTACCCGGGTAAACAGTCAAACAAACAAACTAATTAACTAAATAAATAAGTGTAAAAGTTCAAAAAACTGTAGCCAAGGAACAAAGCCTCCAGATGGAAAACAAACAGGAACAAAACCAAACAAATCCACTGGAAGCACCACGCAGAGATGCAAAAAACTGTAGAAAAACTTCTTTATTGCAGACAGGAACAGACACAAGCACTTTCATGTAGGTATACTACGCTTCTTCAGGTGTAACACAATGTAAAAACAAACCACCATTTATACAAATTTTTTTGGCGCTCAAACTTAACTAATTAAAACACTGATAGAATGATTATACCACTCATCCTATATTGATTTAAAGAAACATCAACAAGAATAATTTCAAGTGATCTAAATAATGAGTGAATAGGCAGAAACATTAAAAATGTATAAAGTACATGAATATCATATTTTAACTAAGCTTAAATTACATAAAGCTTACTCATTGTACGATAAATAGACATTGCTGCTGCAATGAAAAAGCGTGATGAACTGCAACGCTAACAACAGCGCCAGATAACTAACTTACTCACTGTCGACATAGTCATCAAAACACTTACTAAAATCATTCAGCAGGATGTTCTGCAAAATTATATATACATTTAAAAGAATAATATCATAAAATGAGTTAAAATATGTGTGATAACTCTCATAATCTAATCACTGAGCTATGCTCATCACGAGCTTCTAATGACGAAAGCATCTGAGCAAACAAACTGTGAACACTTTTTAAAAAACTTCTAAAAATAGAACAACTACTTCAAATAGTACCTGAACACAGTACATGGTGTAGTGAGGAGTGTCGCTAAACTCGCTAGCAAATACACTGTCCATAAAATGACTGTTCACAAAAACAAACAAGCTGTCCTACTTGTTATAAACACAGAGATCACTGACAACAAATCAAAGCAGGATCAGCTAAAGGTTAGCGTAAATATACATATACTAACCTAGATGGTAACTGCTGAGTACCCTATACTAGCGGATCGACTTCCCTTCCAGACGGTGTCATTAAATCCCATTATGTTAGTTAAAACAAAAAAATCCAGTTTTGTACTTCAACAAAAGAACTCATGTCAACACAGCCCTGTCATCAAACGCTGATCCATCAATATAAAGTATCCTACGCACAACCACTACTGAGCCGTTCCTTTTAAAGTGGAATGCGCTTCAAAAAACAGACCTTTCTATCTGCATAACAGACAAGGTTAAGCCTATACAAACATGTTTAATGTCAAGAAACAAAACTTTTAGTGCGAATCAACCACTGGCAACAAGTCAAAGCAGGATCGGCTACGGGTTAGCGTAAATATACTTATACTAACTTAGATAGTAGCGACTGAATGTCCTGGACTAACGAATCAACTTCACTTCCAGTTAGTGTCATTGAATCCCATCATGTCAATTAAATCAAAATAACCCAATATTATATTCCAACAGGAGAATTCATGTCAACACAACTCAGACATAGAAACGCTGGTCCAACAATATAGGGTATCCTATGCACAACCACTGCTGAACCTTTCCTTCTAAAGTAAAATGGCCTTCAAAAAATGTTAAACCTTTCTATCTGCATGACAGACAAGGTTAAATCTATATGAGCATATTAAAAAATAAAACTCTTAATGCAAGACAACCAAAAAATACGAAGTAGACAAAGCAATATATAGAGAACTGATGACAATTAGCATCTAAAAACCCAAAAAACATAAGTTAAACAGTGTGATGGAAACTTCACATGGTTAAATAGTGCTCTATAACTGTCAAAATAATAAAAAATAATATAGACGAAACTGTATAATGTGTCAAATTAAACCAGTAACTGAATCTTATTATAAATAATGCAGAACTAACGTGGGCCACCAATGAACTGTCAGCTAGAATCATATGCAAGACATAACAATATATATGTGTTAAGCAACTCAATTAATTAACCGTATACAAAGTGCATATATTTCTGAAATAGCCTGATAAAAATGTGATATGCAGGAAGAATACAAGTAAAATTCATCGAGCCTAATCAGCTGAGGAAAAACAAATAAGGGAGCTTATAAAGCTCCAGCGAATGTAACAACATGTATAACCTACAAATATAATATCAGGTAGCAAAACAATAGCTTCCCTCTTTCATTTCCTCATATTGAGGACAGGTCTAACTGAAACATATTGATTGATACCCGGATGAAGATGTGCTTTGAGGGTGAAGATCCATTTAAGTTCCCTGAGGGCTAGTTGATTCATATTGTCTCCTTCCCTATAGTTAATAACCATTAGTTCAAGAACCATAAATTTAAACCTATGTGTATTGAATTCAAGGATATGTTTGGCCAGAGCATTGCTGTCATTGCCTTTCTTGATGTCATAGCAATGATTATATATCCTATCACGAAGTCTTCTCTTCGTGAGACCTACATAAAAAGCCTGACAAAAGTCGCATATGGCCAAATATATTAGATTGGTGCTGTTACAATCACTGTAAAATTTGGGTATAAACAAAAAAATACCATCTGGATGTGTGAAACTATGATCACTGGATATGTGCTGACACATATGACAGTGACCACAGGGAAAAGTCCCTGTACGATCAAAATGAGGGCCATTAAGCAAAAGGTTTGGTTCTTTGCATAAGGTAAGTTTCAGGTTGTTACATGTCCTATAACTGAACGTTGGATGGGCACCTACAATACCTTTAGTAAATGGATCTGTAACCAGTACATTCCAGTTCCTACTGATGATTTTATTATGTGCAACTACATCACTGGTATATCTGGTGATATAGGGAACTCTATCAGCATGCCTGTTAATACCAAAAGCATTGGACGGAACAAAGACACTTCTTTCTTCAAAGCTGTCTGTCTTGCCAAATAATTTTACGAAAACCTCATGCTCACAGTCATTAATAAGTTTAGAGGGATAGCCTCTTTCCTCAAACAAGCCTTTAAGAATGGTAAGTTCAGCAGCTAGATCACCTTCATTAGTACAAATCCTACAAACTATAAGTGTATAAAAATAAGTCTGCAGTGGTATTCCACTTATATCTCCAATATTCACAGTCTCAAAGGTGATACAGTTTCTAACAGCACTTCAAAGCTTCCATAGAAAACAAATGTGACATAGAAGTAACAGTCACTATAAAATGATGCGCTACTTATAGTATATAATATTATAAAATAACAGCAATAATTACCTAGCAAACACAATGGGCCGGATTCACGAAGGCTTACACGGAGTCTAAGAGTAGTGTAAGACTCCATGTAGCCTTCGCGATCCAGGAACAGCCCAAAGTCCGTGTAAGAGTTAGTCTAACACGGCTCTTACACGGAGTGGCGATAAGCTAATCAGCCCACTTGCAGCCGAATAGCATGCAAATGAGGCTGATTAGCGATCCAGGAAGCCAAGAACAGCCCGTGTAAGAGCCGTGTTAGCTGCAGAAATGTACTCAGTTGACAACTGAGTACGTTTCTGCAAACACGGCAATGGAGCCATGTCAGCTCCAAATAAAGGGTGCATATGTTATAGGCAGCATGCCAATGGCCAAATATGTGGCCATTGGCAATGCAACCCCATGCAAAAATTTAAAAAATATTTTTTTTTTTTCGGCAATTGCCGATGTGTAATCCCAGCGCAGCCCCACTTAAACAGGCTGCGCTGCATAAAACATGAAACGAAGGTTTTAAACCTACAAATGTAGGTTTTATGCAATATATGGAATGTCAATGGAGGGAC